>NC_034176.2:68983303-69006592 GCF_002021735.2 Oncorhynchus kisutch
TCCCTTTAATATTTTGTCATCATGCACTCTCATTTTCCGACATCTCTGGTTGTTCAGTGAATTTGTTATCTGTGCTCTCCATTATCCTATTTGGTCTGGGATCTAACTCTCTCGCACTCTCTCTCTCACTCTCTTTCACTCGCTCTCTCTGTTCCATGCAGCTCTGTGGTCTCGCGGGGCCCTTTATTAGTTAATTATCTCTAATTAGGCAAAGGTCAGGATGGAATAATGATTTCTCCCATTGAAGCTGAGGGACTCCGGAGGAATATAAGTATGTTCAGCTTCCACCAATAGGGGAGCCCACAGTTGGTATGATGACATACATTTAGATTTGATTTACGATATGCTGTCATTGAGGCCATCCAGATAAGTCATTGTGATAAGTGACAGAAGCAAGATTATCTTTATGGTGTGACTACCTTTATGCTAGTTAAGATTAACATTGATATTAGTAAATGTCCAAGATGTTGAGCACTGAAACAGTTGCACACCCTGGGAGAAATAGCTGCTTCCCCAGTCCACACTTACCCCATCCTCTCTCTCTCTCTTTCTCTCTCTACTGGCCCCAGACCCATCTGTTGCTGGATGGGGGCCAGGGTGTGGCCCTCTCCCCTTCCTCACCCCCTTCACAGCCCACACATTGCTCTCCCACTCTCTGTTGCCCTTGGAGCAGTGTATGCCTCTCTGACCTTCAGGGGGCCTTCTGTTTTACCAACGGCCTTGCTGGAGGAAAAGAGAGACATTTCTGGTCAGAACCAGTCATTTCCTTCACTGTCTGAGAGGGAGAAGTTACACATCAACACAGTGAGGGTGTTCATCTGTATGAACACCCAACTATATTAACATTCAGACAGATGTGAAGGATTGTAAAATGACCTTGACTCTTCATTATTTAGGGAATACTCAATCGTCAACCTCCTCTACCTTACCATAGACATCGCTCTACCTAAACTAGTACAAATCCTTGACCTGTATCAGTGGTGTGGTAGTGTCACGTTCATCATAACGAGGAGACCAAGGCACAGCGTGAGATGAATACATTCTTCTTTATTTAAACGAAGAACACTAAACAAACTAACAAAATGACCGTGAAGCTATAAACATGAGTGCTGACATGCAACTACACATAGACAATAACCCACAAAACCAAAATGGAAATGGCAACCTAAATAGGATCCCCAATCAGAGACAACGATAAACAGCTATCTCTCATTGGGAACCAATTCAGCCCACCATAGACCTACATATACATAGACATACTAAAACCCCATAGATATACAAAAAACCCTAGATAGGTTAAAACGGACAATACAAAAACTAAACCAACCACCCGTGTCACACCCTGACCTAACCAAAATAATAAAGAAAACAAAGATAACTAAGGTCAGGGCGTGACAGGTAGTAAATTAATGTAGCTGTAATCTAGGAATGGATTTGGAATGTTGAATGTAGAGTACAGCATACTGCAGAGAGAGACATACAGTGCATTCGGAAAGTATTCAGACCCCTTGACTTTTTCCACATGTTGTTACGTAACAGCTTTATTCTAAAATCCCTCATCAATCTACACACAATACCCTATAATGACAAAACAAAAATATTTTCAAATGTACTAAAAATAAAAAACTTAAATATTACATTTACATAAGTATTCAGACCCTTTACTCAGTACTTTGTTGAAGCACCTTTGGCAGTGATTACATCATTGAGGCTTCTTGAGTATGACGCTACAAGCTTGGCACACCTGTATTTGGGGAGTTTCTCCCATTCTTCTCTGCAGATCCTCTCAAGCTGTCAGGTTGGATGGGGAAAGTTGCTGCACAGTTATTTTCAGGTCTCTCCAGAGATGTTCTATCGGGTTCAATTCCAGGCTCTGGCTGGGCCACTCAAGGACACTCAGAGACTTGTCGCGAAGCCACTCCTGCATTGTCTTGGTTGTGTGCTTAGAGTCGTTGTCCTGTTGGAAGGTGAACCTTCACCCCAGTCTGAGGTCATGAGCGCCCTGGAGCAGGACCTGTACTTTGCTCCGTTCATCTTTCCCTCGATCCTGACTAGTCTCCCAGTCCCTGCCACTGAAAAACATCACCACAGGATGATGCTGCCATCACCATGCTTCACCATAGGGATGGTGCCAGGTATCCTCCAGAGGTGACGCTTGGCATTCAGGCCAAAGCGTTCAATCTTGGTCAGACCAGAGAATCTTGTTTCTCATGGTCTGAGGGTCCTTTGGGTGCCTTTGGCAAACTCCAAGAGGGCTGTCATCTGCCTTTTACTGAGGAGTGGCTTCCAACTGGCCACTCTACAATAAAGGCCTGATTGGTGGAGTGCTGCGGAGACGGTTGTCCTTCTGGAAGGTTCTGCCATCTCCAAAGAGGAACTCTGGAGCTCTGTCAGAGTGACCTACGGGTTCTTGGTCACCTCTCTGACCAAGGCCCTTCTCCCCGACCAAGCCCCTTCTCCCCCGATTGCTCAGTTTGGCCAGGTGGCCAGCTCTTGCAATGATGGAGGCCACTGTGTTCTTGGGTACCTTCAATGCTACAGATACATTTTGGTACCCTTCCCCAGATCTATGCCTCGACACAATCCTGTCTCGGAGCTCTACGGACAATTCCTTTGACCTCATGGCTTGGTTTTTGCTCTGACATGCACTGTCAACTGTGGAACTTTATATAGACAGGTGTGTGCCTTTCCAAATTATGTCTAATCAATTGAATTTACCACAGGTGGACTCCAATCAAGTTGTAGAAACATCTCAAGGATGATCAATGGAAACAGGATGCACCTGAGCTCAATTTCCAGTTTTAAAGCAAAGTGTCTGAATACTTATGTAAATAAGGTATTTCAGTTTTTTTATATTTATACATTTGCTAAAAGTTCTAAAAACCTGTTTTCACATTGTTGTTATGGGGTATTGTGTGTATATTGATGAGGTTAAACGTTTATTTAATCCATTTTAGAACAAGGCTGTAATGTTACAAAATGTGGAAAAAGTCAAGCGGTCTGAATGCTTCCCTGAATGCACTGTAGACAGACTACATTCAGAGAGACAGAGTGTCTGAGGGTGATATTGACACAGTAGCTACATTCAGAGAGACAGAGAGTCTGAGGGAAAGAAAGACAGACAGTAGCTACATTCTGAGAGACAGAGAGTCTGAGGGAAATATAGACAGACAGTAGCTACATTCAGAGAGAGAGTCCTTGTTATGAGTGTTTGTTTCCTTCAGAAGCTCCTCTGTTGACAGTGGCTTGGCACTGCTCACATACCCCAGCCAGAGAAAGGGGAGGAGGGTGGAGGAGAGAACCAGGAGAGGGGAGGAGGGTGGAGGGGAGGAACGAGAGAGAGGGGAGGAGGCGAGGAATGAGAGAGAGGAAAGGTAGTGGGGAGGAACGAGCAAGGGCTGTCTACCTCAAGGTCACCCTTCAAATCAAGCAGTCGATCCCTGGAGCCAAGTGAGGGAGGGTGTAGTGTGTAGTATGGCTCAGACTGGAGCACCCAACCACGCTGGGGCCCGGCCATAAAGTCCCCAGAACACCCCACCACGCTGTGGCCCGGCCATAAATTCCACAGAACATCCCACCACGCTGGGGCCCGGCCATAAAGTCCAAAGAACACCTCACCACACTGCACCAGTACACCCAAGGGGTGAGCCAGGCTTTGGGTTACAAATGAGCAATTACCCTGGTTACCCCTTTTCATATAACTCTGTTTATCTTGAATCTCAGTGTTTGATTGGAACTGAACCCGCTCCCTCCAATGCCAAAAACAATCGCTGTTGTCAGTGCCGTCGAGGGGAGATGTAACCATCCATCCACGCTAACTGCTCTCGACGGTGAATTTATATTTTGTAATTTTATGTAATTTCTCATATGATTACATTAAATGTATATAGAGGCCTATAGACTCATTTTTTTCCTTCTCTGTCTGTCTTGGTATAAAATACAACAGGAAGTCTATCTTGACAGATTGATCATTGGCTTCAGGTTATATTGAATGTTTCATTAGCACGGCGACCACCTAGCACAGTTAGCATCCACTGCAGCCACACCTTTAGCCACAACCATTCCCAGTTGTCAGTGAACCTGCACAGTCCCACCCAACCTACTTACTGACTCACACACACACGCACACACACACACACACACACACACACACACACACACACACACACACACACACACACACACACACACACACACACACACACACACTGTAACCATTCACTGGAGGGAGGCATTCTGCATTTAGACTCAGGAAGGGGAAATCAATGGGGCCAAATTATCCGTCTACAATTCCACACTTGAAATATTTGTGTAATTGCTTGAACGTGTGGGCCTATTATTATATTTCAAGTGGTTGGAATTCCAGATTGTGTACTGGTGCCTTGTCTGTTTACATTTTAGGTCTCTGTTCGAAAATGTGGTTCAATGAATGTGTCATAATGAGTGACTTGAGTGTCTTCTATTGACATAAATAACATACTTGAGGAATATCTACACAAATGAATAATGTTCCATTAGATTGAGTTACTTTTTATACTACCCATTGTGACTACATGAATCATATGCTTAATGAATTACTCCCTAACAAGTTGTTTATATCTGACAGACAGATAATCACGAGGCTAGTTCAGCACATTTAGAGAACTGAAGAGATATGGCATATTTCAAAGAAGTTCAGCGGCTCCTAAACACATGGTCCCTTTCCTTCTCATTGTTACTAAAGAGCCGTGTCAGTATTGTAGTGCTTGGACTGGGGCCCATGCAATGTGACAGGGTAGTCTCATTAAGGTATCCTAATCAAGTATCCTTCTCTCATCCCCTCATCCTCTCTTCCCCTCATCCTCCCTTCTCTCACAGTAGAGGCAGTGTTCTGGCTGAGGCTGGGTGATGAGGATTCAAGGCTCTGTGTTTGTGTTGGAGCGGGGCCAGGGCTAAGGCCAGTCAGCCTCCTCTATCTGCCCTCCTTCCCCCCAGGGGATGGCTGACTAGCTGCTGTAAAAACAGCTCAACCGAGGGACTGGGGCTGGGGCCAGTCATTAGCCTGCCTGGAAGAGACTCCTCCGCCTGGTTGAGAGAGAAGGAGAGAGACATTTGGAAAGAGACATGTGGAAAGAGATGGAAAGAGAGATAGCAGGTAAGACAGATGTGGACAGACTGCTGGACAGACAGGACAGACAGAGAGATGTAAAAGTTAAATGCATGTTACTCATTCCCAATCACCTAGCTCAACACACTATAAACAACATACAGTACCTCACCACACTACCACAGACCGGTACAGTATCATGATCCATTCATTTCACCATTCATATGAACATCCAAAGACCCAGAGGTGGAGCCCAGACAGGGCAGGAGGTCCTGTCTGGGCAGGAGGTCTTGCGAGGCCCATGTAGTCCCATAACTCCTCTGCGTTAGAACATGGAGACCAGCCACTTCCAGCTCTCTTAAAGAGCTCATTAATAAACAGGCCTCATATTTGTTCAGCTGCCAGCCATGAGGTGAACTGAAGCGGCCCAATGTGTCCACACCTAGCTTGGGTGGAAAGTGCAAGGTGAGGGAGGAGTGGAGCTTCTGAGGAATCGGGTTGAACCTCAGGTTTGTCGGCTTTCAATCCCAGAAGAAGTATAGGTATTATGTGTGACCCCTGAGACTGGGGCTGAATGACAATGGGGTTTTTATTCTATACTGTCGGAAGTGTGTGGAGCAGGGTTCCATGGAGTTTGGAATGGAACATCTTCCCAACAGCTGTTACTGTTTACTGTTGAATATCAGATAAGTAAGGAAAAGGAAAATATATTATTTAACACAATCTACAATACAATATGTAATACACTACAATACAATTTACAATACACTATGCATTACACAACAATACAATCTACTTTACAGCTCAATAAATCAAACTGAAATAGGACCATCAGAATTAAAAAGAGGTGAAACAGATTTCTTGGCCTAACCACACAACAAATCAGACGTTCTTAACAATGGGCATACCACTGAGCTACTTCCCTGACGTTTATTAACCAATCAACAGGGGGATGGGTGTGGGAGGGAATTAACTTGATGAATGGGCTTGCCAACCAGCTCATTTACTCACTGTCTCCATATTAGCAGTACTCTGACCCCTCTCCTCGTTCTGTGAGCATCAAGCCTGTAGCCTCCCTTCCTTCCCACCTCTCCTTCACTTTACAGCCACTGGTCAAAATGTCAGAAATATGGTCTCTGCATCCCTTCCAGATCAATGGTTTATAAGAGGAGGGTCAGGAGCCAGAGTAAGGCAGCTATTTGAGAGTATTGGGAGTTGGCCTCTGCTGGCCAGCCTGAGTGAAGGACCCTGGCTGACTCGGTCCCTCCCGTGGCTTAACCAAGCATCCCTGCCCAGCCCCTCTGGCGGAGTACAATTGATTTTGGCGGTGGATGGAATAAAGATTGATTGAATCAGAATGGAAAGGACCGCGCAGGAGGATCGACCATGCAGTAACCCCTGAGACTTGGACGCGTTTGCCAAGAAAGTACTCTGAGTTATTCTAGCGGAAGGAGCGATGCGATTAAAGCAGTCTCCACATGGTACTACTCCCCCTCCCCACTGACTCCCCACTGACTACCCACTGATTGCACTGCACACTGCGGTTGGAGATGGGGGGGGGAATGTGTCCTCTGGAGACGATTGGAGACTATAGGCATGTGGCCACTAGAGTGAGGTTATATTTGTTAATTAAAAGATAGCTGCTGCTTAGGTTACCGCTACTATGTGGTCACTGCTGATGAAGGCGTGGAAAGGCTTGTGATGAAAAAGGTCATCACATTGGTTGGAAATCCTTCCCATTAGATGTACTGTATGGCTAAAAATAGACTCAAAGAGTACTTAATGAGGTTAGCTCTGGATAGTATCTGCAGTGGATGGTGAACAGGCTTAGTGTAGTGTAGGAGTTTAAAAGGGTTGGTGGGCAAATGATGAGGTAAGGCAAAACGCTCTCATCTTGAAGGACAATAATAATTCATTCATTCATCTATTCATTCATTCGTTCATTCATTCAACAGTCCTATCATGAAGAGGGATTGATGATAATACAATATGATTTTTATTTAGGTTTTCCAACAGAGCTGAGTGGCAGTAAAGCTCCGCAGTTGTTCCATTCAAGCCTGTGCAAGCCAGCCGCTGAAGGGACCCTGCTCAAGTGCGCTCGTTAACTTGACACCGTGATATTCCTGCAATTACGGGATTATGATATAACTGGCACATCAATGGCGTCGCCTCCGTAAACTTTAACTCAACACAAACATGCTCGTCTGGGAGGTCCCTGTCATCTCCGCCTCTGGAAACTATGTGATGTGTCATTACCAGTGTGTATTTCCAGCGTCGTCGTAGCTAGCTAGCTCGGTGCTAGCTCCATTACCAAGGGACCTTGTCTAACACCTGTCAGAAACGGGTCCCGCCAGAGACAATCAAAGAGCGGCGCGTGGCGTGTTTGATGTGTACTCAAACGTAATGTGCTGTGAAAACATTGCAGCACTCTGCCAACGCTCCGCTCCTGCTACCTCTCCCCGGCTCTCTCTAGCTCTGTTTCCTCTTCCTCCACGTGTGTGCCTGCAAGGCTTGTGTTGATCCTGGTATTATGCTGCTGCGTCAAAGTGCTCACTGAAAAGATATCTACAGACGTATGGGCCTTGGAGTGACTAAACAGGCCCATCTGTTGAAGATACTCTGATGAGAATGTCTTACTTCTGTTTGTTTGTAGTACAAGGATGGAAGCTACTGTCAAGCTGTTGTAATCTGGCATGCTTAACATGGATAAAGGATGTTACTTTTGATAGTATATCATTACTGAAACAATGCATTTTGGTGATACATTATATGGTATGTGTAGTGTATGAAAGTTTGTCCAGTTTCAAATCAATGATCATGTGAAGCAATGTAGATGACTGTTAGTCTGATATAATCATCTATAAAACATGTGTAGAGGCTAGCATGGGTTAAGTGTAGAATCTGGAACAGTACCTCAGGTAAACAGTAAAAGCCAGCTGTACATCAATATTGTACGCAAACATGAGATGATCCAATATGGCGGAGAGAGTACTATCTAGAGACCTGCTAGTACTGCATCCCCCTCATTCAGAACCAATATTTTTCCTGGCAGACCAGGACTCCGCCTTAGCCTGAGAAAGGGGAGCAGTTCTTTTTGGACAGCACCGGGCCTCTTAGCAAACAGCCTGGGCAATTCCCCACTCACTTCTTTATGATCAGCCTGTCCTCTCCTCTCCTCCTCTCCTCGTTTTATTATTTGAAGTCAAGGAGAGTTGTTCTGCACTCCTCTCTCCTGGAAGCAGCAAGGATATTCAGTTTCTTGTTTCCCAACTATGGTCCTGGCCAGGAAGTAGAGAGCAGCGTTCTGGGGTTCCGTGCTCCATGCCTGGAGAGTTCCTCTCCAGAGCAGTTGGAGTGTCCAAGACCTGGATCATCTACTGGCATGCTGCGCTCTGTCTCACCCCACACCTCCAGGGTCCTGCGGGAACACTCGATTCTCGCCCTCTCCGAGTTGGACAGAGGATGAGCGAGAGATGGAGGGATAGTGTGATTGGATAAGTGGAGAGAACATATTGGTGGATCTGTAGGAATATAGGGCAGGGATTTAACCCTTCCCTTGTGTTCTAAAAAAAGCTGCACAAGTTATGCTACTGGTCAATTCTATCCGTGTGACTACAGTAAGTACATCAAGATTATAGATCTTAACCTCCCAAAATGTAATTTCCAGTAGCTGAGAATGTCCCCTTCCATATGCTTTTCCCCCTGAGTTGATAGACCTAACTGTTCTGAATTTACAGCCAAACGTTTGTTTACTGTACCAATGTCGTCATTCAATCAAATGACATTTTACTACATTTATGACAGCTTAAGCTCATTTTTAGGCAAACTTCAGATCACTGTCCTTCAGCCTCTGACTATCACAGGGAAAACATGCATATATCCTTGTAATCATCCAGATTAGAGCTTTACTGCACACCATTTGTCTATAGCGTCCAGGTCAAAGGTAAAATTGCAGGTCAAATACAGACCAAGTACAGAGTCAACTACAGATCAAGTACGGCAGTGGTTCCCAAACTGTGAGGGGTCAACAGGGGGGCGGCGCGGGTCCTCCCCTAAAATAAAATAATACTATATATATTAAACTCATTCAAGCTTTCGAATTGGGTAGTGCATTATAATTTATCTTGTCACGTCATTGCATATCTTAGAGAGCTATTTATAACTTGTCAGAAATGTCCAGATCAACTAGCTCACACTATAAAAGAAAAGGTTCCTGGAGTATCCTTCAGGGGTTCTTCAAATTGAAAACTGTGGGGGAACCCCTATAAGTTCTTCAAAGAACCCTTTAGATGGTTATTAAAATAACCCCTTTTACTGGATCCTCGTAGAACCTTTTGGGGTTTATCTTTGAACTACACCACTACAGCCTTCAACATATTCTTAGTCTGTCACGTTCGTTGTATGGAGGAGACCAAGACGCAGCATGAGAAGAGTACATAACTCTTTTAATGAGAAGAACGAACACTGAACAAAACGTGACGCTATATACAACGAGTACTAAAACAAGAAACTACACAGAATAATAACCCACGAAATATCCAAGGAATATGGCTACCTAAATATGGTCCCCAATCAGAGACAACGATAAACAGCTGCCTCTGAGAACCAATCTAGGCAACCATAGACAAAAACACCTAGACTAGAAACAACCCTACAAAAACCCTAGACAGGTCAAAAACACATATCACCCTCGTCACACCCTGACCTAACCAAAATAATGAAGAAAACAAAGAATACTAAGGTCAGGGCGTGACAGTCTACATATTCATACCTCCTTGTTTATTGATATCAATTTATTTGTGCCCATTGAATAGTGTTTTAGAAAGATTTGCACAAATACAAAAAGATAAACAGAATCATAAAACAATATAAATTTAGATCATACAAGGGACACATATTACCACATTACCTTAAATTGAAGAGATCTTAACATTTTTCAGTTAAGTGCCTGCACCAACTAAAGAGGTTCCTCGATGAACCCCACCTCCTATGGGGTTCTTGGAAGAACCTTTTGGGAGCCATGTTCAGTGCCAAGAACCCTAAGGTTGTTAAAATAACTTTGAGGAGCTTCTAAGAATCCTTGTTGAACCCCACATTTTTTGAGTGTTCCCCAATGCTGGAAGTAGGGCCTGAGTGAATAGTATTTCAGTTTCCATCAAATTGGCGACATATATTCATGCGAATATTCTAGAATCAGCATGAAGAAAAAAATTCACATTTTCCCAGAAGTGTTATGTTTCCACCAAACATACCTGTATTTAAAAGTGTAGAACTACTTTTTCTATTACATTTTCATGTACAGAATAAAAATATAAAGTGCGATGCGTTTCCATTGTCACAAAGACTGTTGTGTTAAATAACAAATGTGCCTACTCTGGTCTTGGCACCTGTGCTCTTGTAATGATTCTCCTCTTCGTCTGAGGAAGAGTAGTCAAGATCGGACCAAAATGCAGCGTGGTACGTGTCCATGTTAAATTTACTACAACTGAACACAAAATAACAAACGTGAAACAACAAAAATCTAAACAGTTCTGTATGGTGAAAACACAGAAGACAACTGCCCACAAACACCAGGTGGGAACAGGCTACCTAAGTATGGTTCTCAATCAGAGACAACGACTGACAGCTGCCTCTGATTGGGAACCATACCAGGCCAAACACATAGAACTATAATACACAGAACAAACATAGAATGCCCACCCCAACTCACGCCCTGACCAAACTAAAATAGAGACATAAAAAAGGAACTAAGGTCAGGACGTGACAGCTCTAGCCAACAGCTCTCAGATACAGTGCTGGTAGCACTGAGGTATAGGCAGGTAGGCTGTGTGGGTTGGCTAGTCTACATGATGAGATTATTATGGATAAGAGTGAGAATATTTTTTATTTATCAAACGGTAGTCAAAGATTGATCACCATGTCACCAGAATAAGAGCCATCATTTTTATTGATAGGCAGCATCACGATCACCCAGCACTTTCACCAACCTTTGAAGTTCATCAGAACTTGTTTCATCTGTAACCTAATAAACAGTGTGGTTTTGTGAGTCGTAGTGGTAGGAGCACACATCATATCATCGCGTGACTCCAAGTTTACTTCAATACGACCGTTATTATGTTTGCACATAAAGCAATTTCCACCACCATTTACTGCATAATTCATTTTACAGACACAAAAAGATCCCACCATGGCGAACAAACAAATGATCTGTCTGCATTTATAAATTGTACTGAAACTTCCTGTTTCTATCACAGCTGTCGTGATTAAAAAAAATAGACGATATGACTTTAGTCGCATAAAAACATTGTATACAAGCATGGATAGTGATTAAAAACTCTGTTGAGGATCAAACTGACCAGGAACATACGAGAAGGGTTTAAGACAGGCAGCTGTTAGATGGAAGAAAGAGGTCTTTCGGGTTTAGGCAACAGATTACAGTTAGAATTGTGTTCCGTGTCATTTTCATGCCAAATTCTGACAGCATTTGGATCAAGTGTTTTAATTTGTAGTTTTGCTGTTAACTGCTTCGACAGCTCCATTGTGCTGTCATGCCAATAAAGCATGTGGGACTGCAGATGTGAGTCCACACTGCTACAGACTAAGAGGCTACTCAAGGTCAATGTGCAGACCACGCTCTCTCTTATGAACACACACACAATAAATACAAACATATGTATTTGGAATCTAATGGAGCGATTTATCTGCACAAGTTCCGATGGTGATTGATGAAAGCACACAGACAGAAGCTGTTTTATCTTAGAACACTTCTGATGAAGAAGTGGAGGGAGAACATAGCTGTCTTGTTCTTTACACTGTTACGCTGTTTCTCTCTCGGTCACATTCTGCCCATTCCCAGAGGGGTCCTTTGAGCAGTATTTGGCCAGGTGTCCCCCTAGCTTAGGCACTGGGATATGTAACCAAACTGCCTGCTGTCCTTGGAGCTCTGCATGAGGCTGTCTTCCACCCGCTGGCCCAGACTGGAGCTATGCTGCTGGTTGTAGGTGGTGGTGGAGGGTGGCCTTCTGTTGGACCTCATCCATGACCAGAGCCAGACCCAGGGATGGGCCCACATTCAGACCATCAAACACTCCTCTGTCTCCCTCTCATCCTCCTTCTCTTTCACACTGTCCAGCACCCACTCACATCTGACACTTGTATCTCTCCTATTTCATTCCCTCCTCATCTCTCTATCTCCCCTCCTTCTCTCCATGTGCCCAGTTTCATGTAGGCTTCAGTGCTGGGTATTGGTTGGTTCAGTGCTGTTTGCTCAGCTGCATGGATTATTTACCTGGGGTAAAGGAAAAGTCCCTTCAGACCTTCTCATAAAACACAGAATCAAATCGAATCGAAAGAGGAAAGAGAAAAAGGGAAGGTGTAAAAACAAAGCCAAGATCTTCCAGTTTGAGTAAGAGGAAGCTGGAGAGATTGGCACTCTTTCAGGGCAGGGCTGCTGTTAAACCTTTGGGGCGAGGCCAAGCCAAGCAGCCAGGCAGGAACCTGAGACATGGTCACACACATTTTGGCCCCAGTGTTTCTAGGGCTACTCTCTCTCTCTCCCTCTCTTTCTTCCTTTTGTTTTCCTCTCTGATAAAGCCATGGTAAGGTATGAAGAGAGAGAAGGTGCCAACTCATGGAAAAATACTTCCTTGTGTGAGCCTCTGGTGTGGTACAGTTTGGGGAAGTGCCCTGGACCAGACTGCACCTGTGGCTGAGTGGCTTCCCATTGCTCCCTCGGTTCTCTCCCCCTCTGAAGGTTAGCCCTGGAAGTTAGGCCTGGAGATCCGCTGTCTTCTGCCCAGTCAGCACCACAAAACCCCTGCCGCTGCGACCGGCTAAGCCCCTGTCCACATTACCCAGCCACTGCCCAGGCCAAGGCCTCGTCCACATTACCCAGCCACAGCCCAGGCCAAGCCCTCGGTCACATTACCCAGCCACAGCCCAGGCCAAGCCCACGTCCACATTACCCAGCCACAGCCCAGGCCAAGCCCTCGTCCACATTACCCAGCCACAGCCCAGGCCAAGCCCACGTCCACATTACCCAGCCACATTCCAGGCCAAGCCCTCTTGCACATTGCCCAGCCACAGCCCAGGCCAAGCCCTCATCCACCATACCCAGCCACAGCCCAGGCCAAGCCCTCGGTCACATTACCCAGCCACAGCCCAGGCCAAGCCCTCGGTCACATTACCCAGCCACAGCCCAGGCCAAGCCCACGTCCACATTACCCAGCCACAGCCCAGGCCAAGCCCTCGGTCACATTACCCAGCCACAGCCCAGGCCAAGCCCACGTCCACATTACCCAGCCACAGCCCAGGCCAAGCCCTCGGTCACATTACCCAGCCACAGCCCAGGCCAAGCCCTCGGTCACATTACCCAGCCACAGCCCAGGCCAAGCCCACGTCCACATTACCCAGCCACATCCCAGGCCAAGCCCTCGTCCACATTACCCAGCCACATTCCAGGCCAAGCCCTCTTGCACATTACCCAGCCACAGCCCAGGCCAAGCCCTCGTCCACATTACCCAGCCACATTCCAGGCCAAGCCCTCTTGCACATTACCCAGCCACAGCCCAGGCCAAGCCCTCATCCACCATACCCAGCCACAGCCCAGGCCAAGCCCTCATCCACCATACCCAGCCACAGCCCAGGCCAAGCCCTCATCCACCATACCCAGCCACAGCCCAGGCCAAGCCCTCGGTTTCAATACCCAGCCACAGCCCAGGCCAAGCCCTCATCCACCATACCCAGCCACAGCCCAGGCCAAGCCCTCATCCACCATACCCAGCCACAGCCCAGGCCAAGCCCTCGGTCACAGCATCCAGACATGGCCTTAAGCCCAGCAACTGATACTCACCATATAACCCGTTTACAGTAAACCACCCTTACACTCACAGATATATGTTATATATACATATATGTTTTGAAATGTGTATTGGTAAGGTCATACCGTGAGTGATGAAAATGGACTTCACCAACTCAACAATCTTCAACTTTGTGTTCCACATTTTTATCAGCCATGAAGTTCAGCGGAATATCACCTCACAATAAGAGCTCAAAACCCCCCAAGACACAAGCAATATTAGCGGCGGTGGGGGTGTTCATATACACTTCATATTAAACAGGGAAGCTTTCTAAATGTACGTTCTAAGTGCGATGTGTTGTCTCTGTGGTTATATGTGTGATATTATTTCCTTAGAGTCCTTTTAATAAAGTGCATGTTGCATTTCTTTAAACCTTCTTTATGGTGGGGTATTAAACGCACAGAGCCTCTGTCTAATCCAACCAAGAGTGCTTCCCAAATGGCACTCTATTTCCTATATAGTGCTTTTGACCAGAGCTCTATGGGCCCTGGTCAATGTAGTGCGCTATATAGGGAATAGGGTGTCATTTGGGATCAGACTAAGAGTATTGCCCCAGATGCTAAGTGTCTTAGCCGTAGCGCCTAGTGCTGGTGACATTAGCTTGTTTATTGGTTGCAGTGGTGTAAAGATGCTATTGTTCTAATTGCTTGTACATACTCCTGGGATCCATGGAGATTTCCCCAGGCTGCAGACGCAAGCATAATGCAGATGGGGGAAAAGCCATACAAACTGAAAGACAGAGAGACAACACATTTATTATGTCTGGTTTGGTTTGTCACTCATGATTTGATGACCTCCTTGAGTTAATTGTACATTAGGCTGTTATGTCCATTCACTTTCTACAGGTTTCTGATAGCCTTTGCTTTTGTAAAGACTATCATGCAAAGAGATCAGGAGAATGTAACTGGTGAACATCCTCTGCACCAATTAAGGTAGAAATGTAAATCAGCTGAATGAAAAACAGACTCTGACATTTAATAATCTCTTCACTCCACTTTGTTCCACTATTAGCAAGCCCTTCCTTAATCTGAAGTGATGATCACTCCTCTCTGTCTCATTTGGCCTGATCACCACCACATGGGTCTCTATATAACTGTAATGGCGCCGGAGAAGAAGGCAGACGTTTTATGTGTCCCCAACAGATTGCGTTTTTGTCACTTATTTTTTTACTTATTTTGTACATAATGTTGCCACTAATGTCTCTTATGACCGAAAATAACTTCTGGACATCAGGACTGCGATTACTCACCACGGACTGGCAGAATCCTTTTTTTCCTTTAATGAGTCTGACGAGCCCGACGCGAACCATATACTGCTTTCTCGGGAACAGGCACATATCCCTGTGATTTGCGTGAAGAGGAGGCGGTGAAGAAGGGGCCAGAGGCAAGCTGCGTTCTGAGAATAAACCCCCACCTCCTTCCATTCTGCTAGCAAACGTACAATCTTTGGAGAATAAAATAGATGACCTATGCGCAAGATTAAACTACCAATGGGACATTCAAAACTGTAATATCTTATGCTTCATGGAGTCGTGGCTCGTAAGTAAGCATTTCACTGTAAGGTCTACACCTGTTGTATTCGGTGCATGTCACTAATAACATTTGATTTGATTATAAGTCTCTGTCTCTATATGTCTCTGTCTCATTTGGCCTGATCACCACCACACGGGTCTCTATATGTCTCTGTCTCATTTGGCCTGATCACCACCACACGGGTCTCTATATGTCTCTGTCTCATTTGGCCTGATCACCACCACACGGGTCTCTATATGTCTCTGTCTCATTTGGCCTGATCACCACCACACGGGTCTCTATATGTCTCTGTCTCATTTGGCCTGATCACCACCACACGGGTCTCTATATGTCTCTGTCTCATTTGGCCTGATCACCACCACATGGGTCTCTATATGTCTCTGTCTCATTTGGCCTGATCACCACCACACGGGTCTCTATATGTCTCTGTCTCATTTGGCCTGATCACCACCACACGGGTCTCTATAAGTCTCTGTCTCATTTGGCCTGATCACCACCTCACGGGTCTCTATATGTCTCTGTCTCATTTGGCCTGATCACCACCACACGGGTCTCTATATGTCTCTGTCTCATTTGGCCTGATCACCACCACACGGGTCTCTATAAGTCTCTGTCTCATTTGGCCTGATCACCACCTCACGGGTCTCTATATGTCTCTGTCTCATTTAGCCTGATCACCACCACACGGGTCTGTATATGTCTCTGTCTCATTTGGCCTGATCACCACCACACGGGTCTCTATATGTCTCTGTCTCATTTGGCCTGATCACCACCACACGGGTCTCTATAAGTCTCTGTCTCATTTGGCCTGATCACCACCTCACGGGTCTCTATATGTCTCTGTCTCATTTAGCCTGATCACCACCACACGGGTCTGTATATGTCTCTGTCTCATTTGGCCTGATCACCACCACACGGGTCTCTATATGTCTCTGTCTCATTTGGCCTGATCACCACCACACGGGTCTCTATATGTCTCTGTCTCATTTGGCCTGATCACCACCACACGGGTCTCTATATGTCTCTGTCTCATTTGGCCTGATCACCACCTCACGGGTCTCTATATGTCTCTGTCTCATTTGGCCTGATCACCACCACACGGGTCTCTATATGTCTCTGTCTCATTTGGCCTGATCACCACCACACGGGTCTCTATATGTCTCTGTCTCATTTGGCCTGATCACCACCACACGGGTCTCTATATGTCTCTGTCTCATTTGGCCTGATCACCACCACACGGGTCTCTATATGTCTCTGTCTCATTTGGCCTGATCACCACCACACGGGTCTCTATATGTCTCTGTCTCATTTGGCCTGATCACCACCACACGGGCCTCTATATGTCTCTGTCTCATTTGGCCTGATCACCACCACACGGGTCTCTATATGTCTCTGTCTCATTTGGCCTGATCACCACAACACACGGGTCTCTATATGTCTCTGTCTCATTTGGCCTGACCACCACAACACACGGGTCTCTATATGTCTCTGTCTCATTTGGCCTGATCACCACCACACGGGTCTCTATATGTCTCTGTCTCATTTGGCCTGATCACCACCTCACGGGTCTCTATATGTCTCTGTCTCATTTGGCCTGATCACCACCACACGGGTCTCTATATGTCTCTGTCTCATTTAACCTGATCACCACCACACGGGTCTCTATATGTCTCTGTCTCATTTGGCCTGATCACCACCACACGGGTCTCTATATGTCTCTGTCTCATTTAGCCTGATCACCACCACACGGGTCTCTATATGTCTCTGTCTCATTTGGCCTGATCACCTCCACACGGGTCTCTATATGTCTCTGTCTCATTTGGCCTGATCACCACCACACGGGTCTCTATATGTCTCTGTCTCATTTGGCCTGATCACCACCACACGGGTCTCTATATGTCTCTGTCTCATTTGGCCTGATCACCACCACACGGGTCTCTATATGTCTCTGTCTCATTTGGCCTGATCACCACCACACGGGTCTCTATATGTCTCTGTCTCATTTGGCCTGATCACCACCACACGGGTCTCTATATGTCTCTGTCTCATTTGGCCTGATCACCACCACACGGGTCTCTATATGTCTCTGTCTCATTTGGCCTGATCACCACCACACGGGTCTCTATATGTCTCTGTCTCATTTGGCCTGATCACCACCACACGGGTCTCTATATGTCTCTGTCTCATTTGGCCTGATCACCACCACACGGGTCTCTATATGTCTCTGTCTCATTTAGCCTGATCACCACCACACGGGTCTCTATATTCTCTGTCTCATTTGGCCTGATCACCTCCACACGGGTCTCTATATGTCTCTGTCTCATTTGGCCTGATCACCACCACACGGGTCTCTATATGTCTCTGTCTCATTTGGCCTGATCACCACCACACGGGTCTCTATATGTCTCTGTCTCATTTGGCCTGATCACCACCACACGGGTCTCTATATGTCTCTGTCTCATTTGGCCTGATCACCACCACACGGGTCTCTATATGTCTCTGTCTCGTAGTCAAGGGTTTTATACACTTGGTCATTGTTAAAAGTTCACTCCAATGCGTAAGGCCAAATCCTAACGTGAATAATGTTGGAATTACACAAGGTTCCATGCAACTGATTTAAATGAAATATTTTAGTAGCTGTCTGAGAAAGCTTAATATATCGCCAGTTATAATTTGCTCCTCAATGTAACAATATGATTGGCAGGAGAAAGTACAGTACAGTGTAGATGCTGTAGGGATAATGTGCTGGATGGAGGGGAGGGACTGGTGCCAGAAAGACACCTGGACAGACCAGTCACCAGGGTCCTTCTGCCTCAGGGCCCTCCCTCCCACACACACACACACACACACACACACACACACACACACACACACACACACACACACACACACACACACACACACACACACACACACACACACACACACACACACACACACACGCTCACTGAATCCCCTGTATCCCCCTGCCTGCTGCCTCTGGCACTTAGCTACCTTTTTACATATGCACGGGGTGAACTTTTGACCAGGGCTCTCCAGTGTGACATTAGCCAGGAGGATGAGGGGGAGAGAGACGAAGAGAGAGCCAGAGGCCTTAACAAGTTCCTGGGAGGCTCTGGGCCTCGTCTCGCGTGCCACTGGGGGTAATTCCACTGTGTCGCTAAGGGGCTATTCAGTGATTTAAATGTGACTCGGTTCCCGCTCCCTCATCAGCCCCCTCCTTAGCCCCAATACCCTCTTCTCCTCCAGCCCTTGTCGTCATCATCTGTTCCCCCCCGTACCCCACTTGCTCCCTACCTCCTCCAGGCAGCTGGCAGTGGGACTGTGGCGCGTCTCACAGCCCTTGAAGGATGTCTCCCCGCTCGGCTAATAAGGGTCCCACTTCACCCGCTTCACCGAGGGGATGGCAATTTAATGAAGTGCCTGACAAGCCGCTTCGCCAGACTCTCTGGTGTCTCAGGCTCTCCCTCCAACAGATTCTCCTCACTTCCCTCCTCCACCTCTCCTCCACCTCCCCTCCTCCACCTCTCCTCCTCCTAGTCCTCTGAAGGGGAGTCTCAGAGGCGTGCCGGCTGCCACTGTAGTGGTGGATTTCCCCGGTAAGGCTGTTGGTGGGGTTAGCCGTTGTTATCGGCGGGAGGTGAAGGAGGCGGGAGAGAGAGGGGAGACGGGGGTGGTGCGCTGGCGGAGAGGGGCAACGTGGTGCGTTGCCGTGACAGCCGCCCAGCGCCATGGTCACTCGAGCGGAACATGGTGGGTAGAGGTCCCACACCCCAGGCCCCCTCAGCCTCCACCAGAGCAAATGAGCTGCCAGGCCAAACTAATGGAGTCCTAATTGGTGATTAGGAGAGAGGGAAAGGTGAGGGACCGTCTCACATAGCAGGCTGCTGTGGTGCTGGAAAGCAGTAGGCTACTCTATTCACTAACACAGAGAGAGAAGTCAGCTGCAGCTCTATTCACTAACACAGAGAGAGAAGTCAGCTGCAGCTCTATTCACTAACACAGAGAGAGAATTCAGCTGCAGCTCTATTCACTAACACAGAGAGAGAAGTCAGCTGCAGCTCTATTCACTAACACAGAGAGAGAAGTCAGCTGCAGCTCTATTCACTAACACAGAGAGAGAGGGCTGCTGCAGCTCTATTCACTAACACAGAGAGAGAGAGGTCAGCTGCAGCTCTATTCACTAACACAGAGAGAGAAGTCAGCTGCAGCTCTATTCATTAACACAGACAGAGAAGTCAGCTGCAGCTCTATTCACTAACACAGAGAGAGAAGTCAGCTGCAGCTCTATCCACTAACACAGAGAGAAAAGTCAGCTGCACCTCTATTCACTAACACAGAGAGAAAAGTCAGCTGCAGCTCTATTCACTAACACAGAGAGAGAAGTCAGCTGCAGCTCTATTCACTAACACAGAGAGAGAAGTCAGCTGCAGCTCTATTCACTAACACAGAGAGAAGTCAGCTGCAACTCTATTCATTAACACAGACAGAGAAGTCAGCTGCAGCTCTATTCACTAACACAGAGAGAGAAGTCAGCTGCAGCTTTATTCACTAACACAGAGAGAGAAGTCAGCTGCAACTCTATTCACTAACACAGAGAGAGAAGTCAGCTGCAGCTCTATTCATTAACACAGACAGAGAAGTCAGCTGCATCTCTATCCACTAACACAGAGAGAGAAGTCAGCTACAGCTCTATTCACTAACACAGAGAGAGAAGTCAGCTGCAGCTCTATGTGTTGGTACACAGCACAACTCCTGTTCTGCTTGAACTAGTAGTAGCTTGTAAATACTCTGTTTTTAGATGTTTCTGCACAGAACAGGGTGTGTGTCTATATGTAGATAGGTGGTCAAATAATTTGTCAGTCGTTGATAGGGATTCGGTGTCATTTATATCAAACCCAAAATGATTCATTCTTGTTTCAATTTGAACTTTTTCATAAAGCATTTATGTCTTGCATACTACAGTTGCCAAGAATAAGAAGCAGGTTAGGAATCCTAGACACACAGGGAAGAACATCCTTCTGAGTGTTTCATTGAATAAGTCATACCTCAAAAGAAAAGCACTTCAGTCTCCTAACACACTTCTGTCCTCTATATAAATATGAACAAAAGGCCCTGAGGGGTGGATCATGTTGCACACTCACTTTATGGGGTCTAATAAAGAGGAAAAGAGAGCAGCATCCTGTTAGAATATCAGCTACTGAAACTGAACCCAGTATGTCCTTTTTATGAATGGAGAGGACGAGACCGTCCAGGGCTGTGGCTGCTCTCTGTGTGTAGTAGAGATGTTTTTATGAATGGAGAGGACGAGACCGTCCAGGGCTGTGGCTGCTCTCTGTGTATAGTAGAGATGTTTTTATGAATGAGAGGGAGGAAGCCCTCTAACAGATAATGGTTCAGGTGGATAGGGTGATGTCTTCTGGGATGGGGGAGATGGGGTGAAGGAGGTGTGATGACTTCCTGTCTACTTCCTCTGCCACTAATCCAGGCACATTAGCAGAGCGCAGCACACTATTTATAGGTAATGGCCAGGATGTGAATAGTCTGTCCAGTCTCACCTTTCATACAGATGGTAATTTTAGTTCCTCCCTCCCTCCCTCCCTCCCTCCCTCCCTCCCTCCCTCCCTCCCTCCCTCCCTCCCTCCCTCCCTCCCTCCCTCCCTCCCTCCCTCCCTCCCTCCCTCCCTCCCTCCCTCCCTCCCTCCCTCCCCCCCTCCCTCCCTCCCTCCCTCCCTCCCTCCCTGCCTCCCTGCCTCCCTGCCTCCCTCCCTCCCTCCCCCCCTCTCTTTTCTGAATCTCGCTCTCTCATTTTTGGAGCTGAGGGTTTATTGGATGTAATCTATGACAGAGAGAGAGAGAGGCAGAGGCAGGAGGAAAGAGTACTGTAGCAGAGAGGGGCTTTTGTGTCTGTTCTTTAGCCAAAAGAAGTTCATCATTTCATCATAAATGTATTAGACTGTTCCATTCGGGTGAAATTGACCCCAACTGAAAACCCTACTCCAGGAGTGCATACCGGTGTTTGTTAGAACGCATGTAGAGACACGGAAGCCTGTGAACACCCCCCACACACTACCTACAGTGTCTGATGTGAGCCATGCAGGGCTTTCAACAGATTTTATAGTCCATAAAAGTGCTCCCAAAACCGGTGTGATCTGAACCTCAGCATCTGAACCCGTCGCTGCCGCACGGCGTGGGTTGCCAAGCCGCAGTGGAGAGAGGGGTAGCTAATGTCTGAGACCACCGTAATTAACTGGCCTGATATTTACTGTATCAATAGGATTTCATGCACCCCCGTTTATGTCGACACAGCATCCCCTGGACGCATGCCTCTACCTTGGAACATCCCCACAAGGGTGCATCTGGCGCGGATTAATGAAAAAACTTCAGAGGAACTTTAGGGTCTTAAATCTCCTAATCATGTTGGAGGGGGGAATTGATATGCGCCCAGCTATTGGAATAATAATGCCAGAGCTCTTAGATTTGGGTCACACTAAAAGCTAGAGTGGAGACGTAAGGAGAGCATAGACACACAAGCATGCATGCGCACGCACACACAAGCGCACACGCACAGCTATGAAAAGCCAGCAATCCCATTTGCTAATATTGACATGGGTGTCCCCGCTCCATCCTGTTACAAGGATTATAGTCTATATAGATGCCATTTCATTAGGCTAAAACACACACCCGCTTTGGCTCGGTGGGGCTGTCTCGAGGCCCCCTGCTCTTAGCCCATTGGCCGGGCTGATTGCGAGGGGGAACTCTGTAAATGGTTTTAATGTGGATCACTGGAGGCGGCGTAGAGTGCATCCCAATCGATACATACACATCACTGACTTTGGCCACACAGGTGGTGATGGGCTCCAGCAACAGTACTGTAACAGGGGTCTTTCCAATACCCAGGTTGCATTGCTAGGGTATATGATTACACAAGACTCTTAAGGTGTCCTTCATATGTTCCGAATGATTGCTTAGTGGTATGGCTACCTCTCTTTTCCTGTCCTCCATGCAAAGAATTGTGGGGGTTGTCAGGTATCTTCTTTTAAAGACATAATTCCAGCTTAACGACAGTCACTGCTCTTTCCCCCCCTGACTGAGCCATGTCAAAAACGTGCCCCTCCCAGATTACGTATCGATTCCTAATATGAAAAGCTCATTGCATAAACAGAAACGGCAACACAAAAAGCCAGGAACCTTTACATGCATCCTTTAATTGAATATCTAGTGGTGGTGCTTGGAGGTTCTCTTTTTAATTGAATCCCTGGCATGCTGTGTGATCTGCATGTGGTGGAGTGGGGCCCTGTCCCAGACGAAGTGTCAGTGATCCTTATTAAAGCTCACCTCTGGGTTCGCCCGCCGCCGACTCACGGAGAAAATTAAATGGGTTCATGGTGCATACACTTACTGAGAAAGAAAGAGAAAGAGAGAGAGACAGAGAGAGAGAGACAGAGACAGAGAGAGAGAGAGAGAGAGAAGTAGAAAGAGGGAGAGAGAGAGAGAGACAGAGACAGAGACAGAGACAGAGACAGAGACCGAGACCGAGAGAGAGAGAGAGAAGGGGAAAGAAAGAGAGAGAGACAGAGAGAAAGAGAGAGAGAAGGAGAAAGAGGGAGAGAGACAGAGAGAGAGAGAGACAGAGAGAGAGAGAGACAGAGACAGAGAGAGAGAGAAGGAGAAAGGGAGAGAGAGAGAGAGAGAGACAGAGGTGAGAGACAGAGGTGAGAGACAGAGACAGAGACAGAGAGAGAGACAGAGAGAGAGAGAGAGAGAGACAGAGAGAGAGAGACAGAGAGAGAGACAGAGAAGGAGAAAGAGG
>NC_034176.2:69006692-69084192 GCF_002021735.2 Oncorhynchus kisutch
GATTAGATATTATCTGCTTTGATTAGGCCAATGATATCATGTGAGATCGATCCCCTGATTGCTGGACATTGATCAGTGTTTCCGTTTGTTTGGAAGAGGGCATTAGCCACGCACTGCGTGCCTATTGGATTCTCTGTTGTCTGAGGAAGATGCAGCAGAGAGCTGGGTATTTCCATCACGCATTGTCAGTATAGCCGACATGCACATCAATGAAGGAACACCGTCCTACTCGCCCCCTACATGTGCGCTGTGTGTGTGTGTGTGTGTGTGTGTGTGTGTGTGTGTGTGCTTGCATGTGTGTTTCAGTGCATGTTGGCTCATATCAGCGATGGCCTCTATCAGATAGTGTGTCTGTAGTGTCAGTGATTCCTGGTATTTGTCTGTGGCTACCTTGCTGACTGTTATTACCATGGTGGGCCTCCCTCCCACAAGCACTCGTACACAGACTGAGTTAAATCAATGGGAATTAACCTGTAACCCCATCTACATACTTATCCCTTGCCACCGGCTCTCTCCCTGATATTTCATCAGTTTCCAGCCCAAATCCTGAGACTTACTCAATAAGACGGAGCACGCTAATTAATTTAAACATATCCACACTCAATGGAAGGGATGGTAGAGAGAGAGGATGAGGGGAGTGAGGGAAGAGGAAGAGAAGAAATGGATCAGTGTATGACCATGCTCTGGGAGTGATGTTGGGGTGTATGATATTTTGTACAGTTTTGTGCCAGACCACCGTGCTAACTGTATGGTTGTCTGGGGTCATCATCCACTGTGTTTTCTCTTGATGTGACTTGTAAGGGCGGTCTTCTTTACTGTGGGGGTTGTAGGGAGAGTCTTCTCTCCCTGTGGGCTGTCTGTGTTAATCCCGACACAGTAATGTCAATTCAGCACATATTTTCAACAGTATTGACACAGAGAGAGATGTCGATTCCTCTGGGCATGCTCCTCCTGCCTGTGTGTGTGTGTGCGCACTTGCTCATGTGTTCAACTGTGTGCGCGAGCATGTGTGTGCCTGTGCGAGATTGTGTGTGTATTTAGCTCTATGACAAGGTCTGTATGTGGTAAGATTCTCTGAATATCGTATTCCTTTTTGTTACAAATACACCTTCCTAAACGTTGATTGACTGACTTAATTTTGCCTTTCAAAACCCTGCTGTAAGATCCCAAATGCTTCTAGCAAAAGCGGCCATTTAACCAATAAGCGACTGGGAATGTGACGGCTGGTTGAGCAGGCTAGAGGTGAGGGGAACAGTCCATTTCAGCCCCGTGTGAAGTGGTCTCAGCTGAGGTAAAGGTAACACTATTACTAGAGAACACAAATCGGTTTACATAATACAACCCATATGTAATTGTGCTCGGGCAGGCATGGTAGACTGACTTTTATGGCGCTATATATTCAGCGAGCCCACCTGCAAATGGCTTTGTGCATGTGACCTTTGAGCCTCCAGAGCACTCAGGTAATAAAAAGTTAAAAGTGCTAGTGTAGCCGCGGGGAAATGCATGTCGTACCAACATTAGCATAAGGGAATTGTCTTTCTGACAGACAAACAAGTGTTGAAACATGGTGGCTGAGGTGTAATACCCTGGTCTAGGAGACCGGCTGGGTGGCTGAGGTGTAATACCCTGGTCTGGGAGACTGGCTGGGTGGGTTTGGGCTCCTAAGTTGTGGGTGTTTAATGAGAGACAGGGATCGAGATAAACAGAGGATTGTGTGTACTGACACAACTCATGTGTCCTACAGTAGATCATTGGTTCAGGTGTGCTTGTCCAGGGCTACAATCAAAATGTACTTTTGGGGGGTATTTGAGGACCGGAGCAGGGAACCACTGTCCTAGATTCTTGGCTCTAGGAGTTTATAATGAACAAATGTCAAAGACCCCCCTAACAAAGCTCAAGGAACTCTTGTCCAGGTTTAGCTTTCAGTGGACACCACCTCTCCAGTAAGAAGGCTCATTTCAGTTCGCCGTTTGAAAATTCTGTCTCCTTTTTGTCTCTGCATGGTAGCATGTGGAATACCCTGGTGTCCTCTCATGCCTTTCCATCAGCCTCTTAACCACATTCTCCCATGCTTTCTCTATTTGATCCAATTCATTCACTTTTTAATCTTCCCAAGTCAAAGCTTGGTTTGAAACGTGACGACCTTGATGTTCTACAATTTGACACTTTCTACATCAGATGTGTCTGGACCTGGAGATCAGCTTCATACAGGTCAATCTGACCCTTCTAGTGTGTGAGAGTGTGTCCCTGTTTCCTTGTCTCCAACATCCAATGTAGAGGATGATCTAGAGGATAGAGGATGATCCACACTCGTTCTCTCCCAGTCTTTCATTCTTCCTTTCTCTTCTTCTCCACTGACCCTGTCTCCAGTGAAGCATGTATTGAGCTTACATGTGAAGAATAGCTGTATTACTGACTGCCACCATTGATTCAGTGCTGTCTTTGCCAATGCTAAGACAAAGTGCGAATATATGGTGTAAATCAAAATGATGCGCTTTGAATGAGCATCAGTTCTCAATTGTGTAGGGGATTAATGATTTGTTAATACCATTGATTCCTCGATGATTTCATCTGCAGTAAAAAAAAGCCCTGTCTCTACAGTGGAGAGTTAGCTGGCTGTGTGGTTTAACCTCCATGATTTCATCTGCAGTAAAAAAGCCCTTTCTCTACAGTGGAGGGTTAGCTGGCTGTGTGGTTTAACCTCCATGTAGCCATGTAGCCAGTACATCACCGGGGCCAAGCTTCCTGCTATCCACGACCTCTATACCAGGCGGTGTCAGAGGAAGGCCCTAAAAATTGTCAAAGACTCCAGCCACCCTAGTCATAGACTGTTCTGTACCGGAGCGCCAAGTCTAGGTCCAAGAGGCTTCTAAACAGCTTCTACTCCCAAGACATAAGACTCCTGAACATCTTATTCAAATGGCTAACCAGACTATTTGCATTGCCCCCCCCTCTTCTACGCTGCTGCTACTCTCTGTTATTATCTATGCATAGTCACTTTAATAACTTTTCCCACATGTGAATATTACCTCAATTACCTTGACACAGGTGCCCCCGCACATTGACTCTGTACCAGTACCCCCTGTATATAGCCTCGTTATTGTTATTTACTGCTGCTCTTTAATTATTTGTTATTCTTATCTCTTACTTTTTTGGGGTTATTTTCTTAAAACTACATTGTTGGCTAAGGGCTCGTAAGTAAGCATTTCACTGTAAGGTTGAGTTGTTATATTCGTCACATGTGACAAGTAACCTGTTATATTCGTCACGTGACAAGTAACCTGTTATATTCGTCACATGTGACAAGTAACCTGTTATATTAGTCACATGTGACAAGTAACCTGTTATATTCGTTACATGTGACAAGTAACATTTGATTTGATTGGTGGTGATGTCACTGACCGCTCTGCATGTGTAGGATAAAGGACATCTATACTAATGGTGCTCAATAGTTGTTGTGGATAGACACCATGTCATGTGTGGTGCAAACATGTGAATGTTTCCATCACCTACCCTACCTCGACAGAAGACAATGTTTCCATCACCTACCCTACCTCGACAGAAGACAATGTTTCCATCACCTACCCTACCTCGACAGAAGACAATGAGAACATCACCTACCCTACCTCGACAGAAGACAATGAGAACATCACCTACCCTAACTCGACAGAAGACAATGAGAACATCACCTACCCTACCTCGACAGAAGACAATGAGAACATCACCTACCCTACCTCGACAGAAGAAAATGAGAACATCACCTACCCTACCTCGACAGAAGACAATGAGAACATCACCTACCCTACCTCGACAGAAGACAATGAGAACATCACCTACCCTACCTCGACAGAAGACAATGAGAACATCACCTACCCTACCTCGACAGAAGAAAATGAGAACCTCACCTACCCTACCTCGACAGAAGAAAATGAGAACCTCACCTACCCTACCTCGACAGAAGAAAATGAGAACATCACCTACCCTACCTCGACAGAAGACAATGAGAACATCACCTACCCTACCTCGACAGAAGACAATGAGAACCTCACCTACCCTACCTCGACAGAAGAAAATGAGAACCTCACCTACCCTACCTCGACAGAAGAAAATGAGAACCTCACCTACCCTACCTCGACAGAAGACAATGAGAACATCACCTACCCGACCTCGACAGAAGACAATGAGAACATCACCTACCCTACCTCGACAGAATACAATGAGAACCTCACCTACCCTACCTCGACAGAAGAAAATGAGAACCTCACCTACCCTACCTCGACAGAAGAAAATGAGAACCTCACCTACCCTACCTCGACAGAAGACAATGAGAACATCACCTACCCGACCTCGACAGAAGAAAATGAGAACATCACCTACAGAATGAACCTCAACTCAACCACTGATGCAGGGTCAGCTATTATCCCATCCACCTATGGTTAATAGCATAATCTGACCCTAGATCTGTGGTTAGGAGAGACTTCTACCTGGATCATATAGCTGAAGGGCCCCTTTTCTCTGCGGCAGATTCAATATGTCGATAGCCCCACCTGGCACAGGCTGGCTGCAGTTGGCTGACAGAATAGGAGAAATTAGGCTTCCCTAATGAAGGCAAATAGTGGAAATGTGTTCCATCAGAACCCATTAGCCCTAATTAAGTTGTTTTCATGCTCGGCTGCCTCGCTTTCATCTGGATGCTCATACAGTATGAGTTTCAAAAAGAGAGAGGGAATGAGGAAAAAGCAAATGTTTCATCTCTCCAAAAGGATATGAAGATGTTTTGTAAGAAAGATGGCTAAGCACTCGGCCATAATGTCACCTACCCCGAGTCACTCTGCCTCTCTCTGTGTCTCTCTAACCCCCTGTGTCTGTAGGACGTGTTGAGTGACCCCTCTCTGGCCTGAATCTTAATGGTCCCAGGCTAACAGATGACTGATTGTGTTCCTATAGTCTGTGTGGCCCCCACATTAAAGCTGCCTCATGGACCTGAAGAGCAACTGCTGTAGTTCACTAATCCTCCATCATACAGACACAGTCTTCTTTTTAGTCACAGGCAGAAAACACCCACAATCCTCCTCATAGGGACAAGCAGCGTCCCAGCGTGTTAGCGTTAATTCTTCCACCCTGTCTTTCTCGCTCAGTCTTCTCGGTAGTGGAGAGGATCAAAGTGTGGTGACATTGGGATCGCTTTTTAAAATGGTCCTTGCAATCTGGGATACTTGGGAGGTCCCAACTCTGACGTTACCCCATTGAAGTTGATGGTTTAAGGTATGGGTTAAGGTTAGGGTTAGGAAAGGATTATGGTTAAGGTTGGGGTAAGGGTTGGGGTTAAGGTGAGGGTTTAGGGTAGGTACGTCCCAAGCACTCCGGATAGCACTAACCTTTTGCAAATGAAAGGGGCATCAAAAGTTTCTGTTTCCTAGATACTGAGTAAAGCTGTTGTACACATTCAGAACTCAACTGGGATTTAGATTACTCTGCTGCCTCTGTCTCTCTCTCTTTCTCTCGCTCCCTTTCTCTTGCTGCGTTCTCAATTTCCTTACCCCCTGCCGTGCCAAACCTTCAGCGCCTCTCTCTCTCACTCTCTCTCTCACTCTCTCTCTGTTCTTGGGTCTAATCCTCTTTTCCGAGGCTTTACCTTGAACAGTGAAAGATTCTTTCTGTGGTCATAAATCCAAAGTCAGTTCAACGTTATAAGAGTTTACCATGTCAACTCTCCAACAAACACCCAACAAACGTCTCATTCTTGTGAAAAGTGATTTAGAACAAACCAAAAAACGACTTCAGGGCAAACTTTGAACTCTCGCTTCAAGAACCAACAGGCTTATTTCAATTTAAATATCTTTTAAGCATTTGGCTCCATGACAAAAAAAGAAGAAGTTTATTATTAATGCAAAATAAAGAAAGTTTGTTCTTTCTTACACCTGGCTAGCGGTGATGTCTGTGCTCATAGCTATTACTACATCCTCCCTTTTGATGAAGGCTGCGTTTTCTCCCATCTCTCTCTGCGTGGAGCGCCAAAACACTTGATTAATCACATTTGGGGAGGTGCGATTCGGAATGAAAGAGAACCCTGTCAGGAGTTTCTCTTTCTCAAAGTCTGATGGTTTTGTTCCCTCTCTCCCCCAAACCAGGAGTGAGCCTCTTTTAAGTAACCCATGCACCAGTTAAAACAGCAGCGGGGGAAGAAGTTGTCCCCGCGTTATGGAATTACAACTTTCTCTTTTGCCCCCTCCTTAGCTAGGCTTCTATTTTCATGTCTGTCCTATGGTTAGGAGATCAAAGCCTCTTTAGATTTGAGAGCCTTTGAATCATGGAAAGAGGTTTAATTGAAATAAAAATGGGTATAGTGCTAGAGTTTAATAAGCTCCACTCATGTCTCATAACTTCTGTTGGCTGCACTGGATGACTTCTCTCTCTCTAACGGCTTATAACATCAAGTTAAAGTTCATCTCCTCTCTCTCTTTATCTGCTTTCTCATAGTATTACTCTTTGACAATACTTCAGTCAGTTTTGAACCAAAATAGAGCAGGCCAGGTTACATAAAGTTTCTTAATTGAGTTGCACATTATCTGGCATATTTACCCGATCTTGAAATACTGTGCTTTACAAGGGTAACTGAGATAGCTGTGAAACAATAAAGCCACTATTCAGTACACTGTATAGCCTTTCATCTTCTGCAACACTCACCCGACCATGCACCCTGCAGCCCACCTTCCTGCCCGGTTGCCCCTGGCCAGGCCAGTGTGTGTGCATATGTGTGTGTACCTGCTTGCGTGCCTGCGTGCATGTGGCAACCACCATCCAGGGCTCTAGCTACATAGGGAGAGCAGAGAGCAGGTCTGGCAGGCCGAGGGGAGCCGGGTGAAGGGAGCAGAGACCAGGTCTGGCAGGCCGAGGGGAGCCAGGTGAGGGGAGCAGAGAGGGGAAGTGTGCCCTGGCTGAGGTTTCACCTCCACTGGAGCACATCACAGCTGCACAGGCTGCCTGAGTACAGCCCTGCCCAAACCACAGGCACTGTGGACCAGACTCACACTGTGCTCTAGAACAGACAGGGTCTGTGTGTTGTGTCAAGCATGCTTGAAGATCAGAAGAGTTATGAAGTGTTTGATTACACTTGGTTTCCTGGTTGTACACCTTCTGTACAAGATATACTGCATGATACTGTTGATGCACTGTAAGGTAGCCATATTTCAGGACAGAGCCCCTTCTGTATTTTTACTCTGTAGCGCTGCAAGTCAGTCTAAAGGGTTAAACACACTATAGTCACGTGGATGAGCTCAACTAAACCCTAAAACACAAAGGGTGTCTTTGTTGAAGAGGAGCTGTGTTAGTGGGTGACTCAGTGTTTAGGTTACAGACTGTTGGAGTTGGATAGTTGTGCCAGGGCCGTGGTGGTGCCACCGACCAGGGCCAGACCTAGTCGAGCCAGGACTTGCTTCTCTCTCTGGGCTGGAAGAGAGAGCTTTGAGGGGGTGAGGGATGTGTAGCTGTCATATTAAACCTGTACACTCACTCACTTAGCTTACCACTCTCTCCGGGGCGCCCCTGTTTGTCTATGCTACCGCTATGGTTCAGCAGAGAGAGCAGCAGGGAGACGAGAGTTTCAATGTGCATTCCTGTCAAACACACACTCCTCCCCTGATCCTGTAAACCAGGGGTAGGCAACTAGATTCAGCCGCGTGCCGATTGTTGTCTGAGCGTATGGTCGAGAGCCCAGTACATAATTATAATCATTTGTACACTGCAAATTGACCACAACTAAGCACAAAAAAGAGGTTATATTTGAAAATAACAATAATTTTATCCCTTGACTACATTGAGACACGATCACATATGTACATTTTTATTTTGTTGGAATACTTGGGAGCAGATTTTCAGGTAAATTCACGGTGATTTTACAGTATTTTTTGAACAACAACTAACCCCCCCCAAAATAATCACTCTGTTGCTGACCCCTGCTGTAAACAGTCTTCTCTCTCACACACACACATGAATAGGAACAGGAACACACACAGCAGTACTGGGTCTACTCTGCATACTCTCACTGCTACAGGCACAGCAGCTAGAGCTGAGCTGTAGGTTACCTGCTGTGGTTTCATTCATTATCTTTGTAATTAATACATTGAAGTCATATTAAGAGCCCTGATCAATGCGCCAGGAATCGTTATAGTTGAATAACATTTGTAAATTAATAATCTAATATTCCACGGTAGTTAGTAGGTTAATAAGGACAGTCTTTGAGGTTCGAGGTGATTGCACTTCAATGTGATTTTTCTGCTGACTGCGCTGAAACGCCGCTTACAGTTCTTCTGAAGCAAGGGCTTCTGTTGAGAGGAACAGTGCAGCTCCTCACCAATAGAGGGCATTGTTGTTTAACTACAGGCCATGGCTCAGGTTCTTTGTTAAGGTATGCATGAATTCTGTTTCTCTCTCCGTCTCTCTCTCTCTCTCTCTCTCTCTCTCTCTCTCTCTCTCTCTCTCTCTCTCTCTCTCTCTCTCTCTCTCGCTGTCTCTCTCTCTCGCTGTCTCTCTCGCTGTCTCTCTCTCTCGCTGTCTCTCTCTCTCCTTCTCTCCCTCTCTCTTTCTCTCTGCCTCTCTCTTTTCCATTCAGACCGTCTGAATTTGAGTGTTCCACTTGCATACCAATATGAGCATCAATCTATCCATGTTAAATTCTTCCAGACTATGTGCAACTACTCCGAGAAGCCTTCCCGTCTTTTGTTTTCCTCCAGCTCTTAAAATTAGTGCATATTACGTATTATATGAGATGCAAATTAAAAGGATTCATTTCATCAAGCCACTGCCAATTCGACTCCAAGGGGAATTTCAAGGAGTACTGTTTTCCTTTCTCCTATTCCCAGGGAGTTATTTTGCTAAAATATGTAAATAAAATGAACTCTCTCGCATTCTGCCACAGCCATTATTGCAGTGAAATATTATTGTAATTTAGCAGCAGAAGTGAATTGGACTATATTAGCTATGGGACTGTGATAGAAAAAGAGTGGTTTCTGTGTAAAATATACATCAATGGAATGAAACCCAGGTGTCTCTTGCTCTGGCCTCCTGAGTACTGCACTGAACACTATCATATTGGTACAGTATGTTATAGTATCTTTCACTCACTCCTCTCTACGCATCTCCCTGAATGGTGATGTACCAATCTGATCATAGATCAGTTAATCTAAGCCTGACGTCTGGTAATCCTCAAATTGTTAGTCATGGCAGTACTGGAGTCAGATCAGCTCAGAGAATGAGTGTTTCTACCTACAGTCAGTAAGCCTGATATGTCTGAGTTAGCCTGAGGTACTCACTGTACTGTGATACCCTCACTAAGCCAGAGCCATTTGATCTGGGCCAGATATCTGTAGCCTTTCAATGGAGTATAGGAGCATACTGACCTCTGTTTTATACTGTCATCGTATATGAGAAATTATGCCATAATATCATAATAAAAGCTATCTGATGTGTGCAATATGGCAATTACTCTGGTTTCAGCTCTTGAGTAAAACCCTTTAGGAGAAACTTCAAGTGCGTAACTACAGTGCATTCGGAAAGTATTCAGACCCAATCACTTTTTCCACATTTTGTTACGTTACAGCCTTATTCTAAAATTGCATCCTATTTCCATTGATCATCCTTGTGGGCATACTTTCCAAATGCACTGTATGTATCATACACCCAACGTCTCTCTCTCTCACTCACTCACTCTCACTCTCTCTCTCTCTCTCTCTCTCTCTCTCTCTCTCTCTCTCTCTCTCTCTCTCTCTCTCTCTCTCTCTCTGTCTCTGTCTCTGTCTCTGTCTCTCTGTCTCTCTCTCTCTCTCTCTGTCTCTCTCTCTCTCTCTCTCCACAACCAGTTTGACTAAATTGATACAGGGCATCACCTTGTAATTTTTCTGCTATTAGGCACAGAGAGAATTAGATGCTATTGTTGCTGAATTAATTTGAGGAGGAGTGCGCTTCCTTTGAATCCCCTGAGAGTAAAAAACAAATCTAACACATATGCATGCATACATACACGCGCGCACACACACACACACACACACACACACACACACACACACACACACACACACACACACACACACACACACACACACACACACAGGGATAAACCATCTGCCCCGAGAGTCACTTTGACAAAACAAGATCACACTTGTCAGAATAATACGCTTGCCCCCTTGCTTTCTCCACACAATAGAGCCGCCTTCAAATCTAAATAATGAAATGACATTCAAATGCAGAACAGATGAATTTAACACTGCTCGCGCTCCTTCATTTGCTCTGCTGCTTTGATGCTACAACAGCTTCTTTTTTACATCTCTGAGAAATCATGGTTGCTCATGAAGTTGTGCTAATTATCTTATATAGAGTATGTCTTTGCCCTTTGGAGACTGTAGTCTGTCTTCACTATATCACCGCTCTTCTGATATCTGATCATTCATACTGCTTGAGATTTATTGATCATTTATGTAGAAAACCTGGGAAAAGGGCACACCTATTACCATCAAAAAATATATAATACAATTATTGAGATTGGTGGCTGATTTCAAGGTGAACCAACTTTCTGTTGTCTTCACACTCTCCCACGATCAATTATTGACAAGTGTTTACTTGATAATTCAATAGCAAGATAAAAGCACTAGCCTGTATTTTCTCATCATGATGAATGTCAAATCAATGGTGTCTATGGGAATGTGTGAATCCCAGTGTTAGCCATTGTTTTGAAGATCAACTCATTGATCAAAAAGATCAAACTAATCCAGCCTAATTTTCACACAATAGATGAGCATTCAATCAAACACATGCCAATGTATTGATTGGGGGCAATTCACAGAAGTAAGGATTTAAATGGCAGCCAATAGTCATTAACAGCATATCTGAAGATGGACAGCTGATTGGTCATAGATCACTAACGGCAGGAAATCCATCCCTTCTTTTTATTTGTCTGTCCATCTGCTTCTCTATCTTTATTTTTCTGTTTTACTCTTATTTGATCATTTCCTAATCTTTTTAGTAATTCACCCTGAATTGTAATCAAAGGGGAAACTGAGAGTGCACTCAACTGGAAAGATGTACAGTACTATTGAAAGTGCTGTTTTATCAGATAATCTCTCTCTCTTCCTCTCTCTATTTCTTAATTGTTCTCTCTTTCTAACAAAACACAATATTGTCGTGTCGACCATCTTCTTTTATTGTTGTCCACTTTGTCCATTTGGTTTCATCCAAACCAGAGTTTGCCCACTGACCTGACTGGACTACTGTATGTCCAGTGTTCCGCCACCGACTCCTTACTATTCTAGCTTAGTACTGCCCAAGGCAAGGGTCGTCAATAAAGTTTATTGTGCTAGGCTAAGTGTCGATACCCTGGGATGTCCTGTCTTTGGGGATAAGGTGGGGACGGGGGTCATTTATTTGCCGCAGCCACATTTGTGGGACAGCCATGAGTATTTGAAGGTAAATTGATTTCAGGTTTCATAATGAAATTTGTCCCCCACTGGGCTCCATACCTCCTTGCTGCAGGCCGATGGTTTGACTCGTCTGTCAACAGTGTGAGACAACATGGCCATCACTGGAATGACAAACAGGAAATGCCACTCCTAAATGTCTCTGCCCTACGGACCCTGATTCACACACTGCTGCCTCTTTCATCTATTAAGTATGGTCCTATAACAAATAAACAATGAACTTCTCGGTAGTCTGATAGTGCCAGCAGTTTGAAGAGGGAGAGAGGCCTGCACTTCAATTGATAGCTAACATTTCAAATGAATGGTGTGGCCTTGTATACACATGTAATATGTAATATCACATGGCTCGACGCTGCATTGGATTCCTTCTCACTTCATGTCATCATCTAATGATCATTTGCTCCATTCCACTTCCCTATCTAATTGGATGGATGGGTCAGTTTGTGTTTTTATAGCCCTTATCAGTCAGCGACATTACCTGCCTTTTTCATATGGCCAGAGTAGTGCTGGAGTCATCGGCTCTTAACCTGCACATTGTTTTTATTCATCCCCACAGTCCAACATGGATTTGACATGTGATCCGGAAGAGGGAAGTCCATTGATTACTGTGGGGACTGGACCGGTAATGTGGTGGTGTATGGGCAGCCATGTTCCAAGGCCCCGAACACTTAATTCATTGCCTCAACCAAACTCTTGATACATATCCCACTTTTGACATGTTTGTAACAAATGCTTATTTGCTAACAAAGCAAAATGTGCACATTATTGCGCGGGATAAATCGTGTCTTATGTTACACCACAAGCCATTAGACCTGACAGAGTTTTAAAGATGTATTTGACTGGACCATCTCCAGAATATGACCTGCTTGAAATTCTTCCCCGCTGTGTTCAGTGAAGTGAAAGATGATCAACGTCCATTTCCCTGTCCAGCCTCAATGACTGTGTTTGTGAATGGTCTTCATTTCATCCTTCCACTCCCTGTCATTTATCTGATAATACACATAACAACTCATCTTGATGGGGTCTATTGGTATTTCATTTATTATCTAATATCTTCGGAACTGACAGCATTTGTCACTGACGACCAGTGCTGTGCATTTAGCAAATAAAGAAATTGAATCAAACAAGCATACATGACATACATTCATAGAAAATGGTCAGACAAAAATCATATCAGGTCTTGCAGAGAGAGGGGGTGGGATGTGAACATAGCTGGCGGTCTATGTTAGGGTGATGGATGGGACTGGGATGGTGGAGGGATGGGGGTGTGGAGGGCGGCAGGGGGGTGGGGTGGTGGGTGTGGGGTGAGCAAGTCTTTGACCTTGGCCATGGATGGAACAGTAAGCGCTAGCTCAGATATCTCACATGATACCCAGACATAGCGGCTCATTACGGAAGAGAGAAGAGCCCCTCTGCCTTTCCCTATGCAAAGTGCACAGCTCACCACTGGCTGGGTGACAGGGGCTAGCCTAGCACTGCTGACCTAACAATAAGACAAGGGGGCCATCCCCATCACCCAGCAACCACAGCTCAGCACAATGGCTCTTTCATCCGTTAGGCTGACCAACATCCTTTACTTGGCACCTCGACAGGTACTTACTTATGCATATAAAGCCAGCAACATTGTACTTTGTGACAGGGAATGGTGAAGGTTGTTCTGTCGACTAACAGCTTAGAATATAGATTCAAAGTGATCATTATATTATATTGTTATGAATGACAGAATCTAAGTGTTATTGTGTTATTTTAATCTGACCTCATTGAGGTGCTGTGCAATTGTGAACCATCCATAAACACCTGGGTTTGGAACACAACACATCTTATGCATAACTACAGGTGTATCAGCACAGTTGTACATCATCCTGTACATGGGTGCTGTGTATTGACTGAACTGTGTAGTCCTTAAATAAACCACGTCCTTCATATTGAAGAAACTGTACGCACATATCGTTTCCTCTTTTTAAATGCATTTAAACCTCTCCGCCCCCACTGTAAAAATCGAACCCCTGGCTCCACTCTGAGAGCACTAGCGTTGCTAATGGTAATCCCTGAAAGCTGGGTTATTGATGGCTTTGACTCACTCTTTCTTTAATAACGGCCATGTTGTAAACCCTTTTATCATCACACTTTGCGACGCAGGAAGATGACCTCAGAGACAGGACTCAGCTTCTCAATGCCGATTGGACAGCTTAGATAAATACAATGAACCTTTTGTCAAGATGCAGCATTAGACACCTGTATTCTAATATAATTTTCAACATTCACCCTGTAGTAAAGCTCATCTTCAGTGGTTTCTCTCATGACTATCTTTGTGGCCATATTCTATTCAGATTTGTATGGTGCTTGTCATTGACCCAGGATGGAGCAATTTCCAATCATGTATATTCATATCAATCATATTGGTTGATGAGTTAGCAATCATGGATTTGATAGGTGTACTGTAAGGTAAGATGATGTCTAGTTCAAAACATTAGTACACCCCTGATAATTAAAAAGTAAGACACGGCAGACGATGTCTAGGAGAAGCTGCATGTTGGAAGCAAAAAATTGCACATCCGCTGTGAGGGAATTTCAAAATGGCCGCTGGGCACACGGCAGGAACAGATGGCGTGTTAATTTAAATGTTGGGTCTCAGATGAGAGGACATTACCCCGTGTCAACACAGAGCTGCGGTGTCTTCTCTCTTTTTACCGTGTATGTGTGATTGGAGGTTTGCGTGTGTTTGTGTGTGTGTGTGTGTGTGTGTGTGTGTGTGTGTGTGTGTGTGTGTGTGTGTGTGTGTGTGTGTGTGTGTGTGTGTGTGTGTGTGTGTGTGTGTGTGTGTGTGTCTTTGTGTGTACACACACTCAGCACACCATACAGTGCCTTCAGAAAGTATTCACACCCCTTGAATTTTTCCACATTTTGTTGTTACAGCCTGAATTTAAATGTACTTTTTTTTTTAAAGTTCACAATTAAAAATATGCTTAACAAGTTACATAATAAGTTCCAATGCAGAATCCAGTGCAGATAAATGCAGGTCCATCCCATCTACACACCCAGTGTGTGTGAATGTGTGTGTGTGTGTCCAGACGTCTGCAGCATGCAGCCCTGTCTCTTCCAGGGTGGACAGGCCTATCTGCTCCAGGGTAACCTCTTATCAGAGCCATCGGCATCGCTCGAGCGGCATGGCATGATCAATAATCAGAACTGTTAATCAATGGTATTCTAAATAAGCATTGATCGGGCCCACAAGGTTAGCCAGCTTTATCGGTTTACATTAAGCAAAGCAACACAATAGTTAAAGCCCCATGCCTGGGACAGGCCTGGTTAACCCCTGGTCATCCCTCTCTCGAGACAGGGAGGAAGAGAAGGAGGGATGGCCTCTCTTTCTTTTGGTGTTTAACTTCAGTATGGACAAACTTTTAAATTCTCTTCCGTGTTTATTGTTGTGTTTCAGAACTAACTTCAATCAAATGATATTATTCTGTTATATATCCTGTGACCATATACAGTTGAAGTCGGAAGTTTACATACGCTTAGGTTTGAGTCATTAAAACTCGTTTTTCAACCACTCCACAAATGTCTTGTTAACAAATTATAGTTTTGGCAAGTCGGTTAGGACATCTACTTTGTGCATGACACAAGTAATTTTTCCAACAATTGTTTACAGACAGATTATTTCACTTTGAACCGTATCACAATTTCAGTGGGTCAGAAGTTTACATACACTAAGTTGACTGTGCCTTTAATTAAACAGCTTGGAAAATTCTTTAGAAGCTTCTGATAGTCTAATTTATTTATTTATTTTGTATTTTATTTATTTAACCTTTATTTAACCAGGTAGGCTAGTTGAGAACACCTTTATTTAACCAGGTAGGCTAGTTGAGAACACCTTTATTTAACCAGGTAGGCTAGTTGAGAACACCTTTATTTAACCAGGTAGGCCAGTTGAGAACACCTTTATTTAACCAGGTAGGCTAGTTGAGAACACCTTTATTTAACCAGGTAGGCTAGTTGAGAACAAGTTCTCATTTGCAACTTCGACCTGGCCAAGATAAAGCGTAGCAATTCGATAATTGACATCATTTGAGTCAATTGGAGGTGTACCTGTGGATGTATTTCAAGGCCTACCTTCAAACTTAGTGCCTCTTTGCTTGACATCATGGGAAAATCATAACAAATCAGCCAAGACCTCAGAAAAAGAATTGTACACCTCCACAAGTCTGGTTCATCCTTGGGAGCAATTTCCAAACACCTGAAGGCACCGTGTTCATCTGTACAAACAATAGTATGCAAGTATAAACACCATGGGACCAAGCAGCCGTCATACCGCTCAGGAAGGAGACATGTTCTGTCTCCTAGAGATGAATGTACTTTGGTGCAAAAAGTGCAAATCAATCCCAGAACAACAGCAAAGGACCCTGTGAAGATGCTGGAGGAAACAGGTACAAAAGTATCTATATCCACAGTAAAACCAGTCCTATATCGACATATCCTGAAAGGCCTCTCAGCAAGGAAGAAGCCACTGCTCCAAAACGCCAGACTATGGTTTGCAACTGCACATGGGGTCTGAGAAAACAGAAATAGAACTGTTTGGCCATAATGACCATCGTTATGTTCGGAGGAAAAGGGGGAGGCTTGCAAGCCAAAGAATACCTTCCCAACCGTGAAGCACGGGGGTGGCAGCATCATGTTGTGGGGTGCTTTGCTGCAGGAGGGACTGCTGCACTTCACAAAATAGATGGCATCATGAGGGAGGGGAATGTACATGGATATATTGAAGCAGCATCTCAAAACATCAGTCAGGAAATTAAAGCTTGGTCGCAAATGGGTCTTCCAAATGGACAATGACCCCAAGCATACTTCCAAAGTTGTGGCAAAATGGCTTAAGGACAACAAAGTCAAGGAATTGGAGTGGCCATCAAAGCCCTGACCTCAATCCTATAGAAAATGTGTGAGCAGAACTAAAAAAGCATGTGCGAGCAAGGAGGCCTACAAACCTGACTCAGTTACACCAGCTCTGTCAGGAGGAATGCGCCAAAATTCACCCAACTTATTGTGGGAAGCTTGTGGAAGGCTACCTGAAACATTTAACCCAAATAAACTATTTAAAGGCAACGCTACCAAATACTAATTGAGTGTATGTAAACTTCTGACCCATTGGGAATGTGATGAAAGAAATACAAGCTGAAATAATACTATTATTCTGACATTTCACATTCTTAAAATAAAGTGTTGATCCTAACTGACCTAGGACAGGGAATTTTCACTAGGATTAAATGTCATGAATTGTGAAAAACGGAGTTTAAATGTATTTGGCTAAGGTGTATGTAAACTTCTGACTTCAACTGTACTCGATGTATTGCAAAACCGGTTTTCCAAATTCATATATTTTGTCAATTGGCTGTGTTTGTCCATCCCTCTGCCTGCAGTGGCATCTCTTTATCATTGCTGTCACGAGCTACCTCATTTAAATACAATGAAGAGCCTGTTGCATCTCATTATCGACACGGCCATGTAGACAGAGGTCACTGGTACGTGTCACCCTCACAAAACATCCGAGTCTCCCCGGAGGCGTCTGGGTGAGAGGGGGTGAGGGGGGCTGAGGAGGGTGAAGAGGATGAGGGGGTTATGGAAGGGTGAGTGGCGAGGAACCCCTGCTGGTGTTCACCCAGGGTGAGGCATGTCCTCCTAATTACCCTACACTGGAACACAGGAACACTAGAACACAAGGCCAACTGTCATCCGGACAACTCAGATGATGTACAGAGGCAAATACTGTAGGTTTGGATGTCTTTACTATTACGGTCTGTGGAATAGATGGGACATCTTTCCTATATGTTTTGGCTCTACCACTTATAAGAGATGATTATCGGCAAGGAATTTCATTTGAGAGGACAGTCATACATTATTTGTATATGCAAGTCTCTCCTGATTTTTCCAGCATCAAACTGTTTGGACAAGTCTTTCCTAGTGAAGCTAGTACACTTGTGAGTATCATAGAGCGCTTTCACCTGCCACACACTCACACTGTCTGATGGGAGTGCTTCAATTTCACGGCATCTGGTGAGCCGACACGCTTCTCATCTTCTCCTATAAAATATGACAACTGTCCCGGTGGCGCGTTCACCCTGGAACACTGCCTGTGTGGGCAAGGGTGGAAAATAGAAGAAATAACCCTTTTAGCCTCCCTCGCTCGAGCAGAGCCGAGCAAAATGATTAGCGTGTCGCTAACACGGAGGCTCCAGTTGTTTAGCTCTACTGTACTGTCTGTGCTTCTCTGCCAGACCTACATCTTAACTCGTCTCAGTCCCTGAGAGGAAGGCCTTACGCGGGTACAATTCATACAATGTATCGGTCATATAATTTTTTTTTTTTTAGGTTCATCAGGACAAGCCTACAAATAACAGGTATTAGTGGTAGTTCAAATTCAGAAGATGTTGTTTAGTGGCTTGGGTGTGAAAAAAACACTTTACAAATTAAATAATGTATTATTATTATTATTATTATTAACAGAGATAGCAGAGAAATACTTGCAGCGGATGTGGTATTTCAGAGCTCGTTTTTCTCTTGCTCTCACCATCTCTCTCTCTTTTTCTATCATACACACACACACATGCACGCTAAACATAAAAACAGAGTCAAGTTCGCAAACATTTGGCATGGGGCAGTTTGGGAATTGCCAGTGAGCGGAGAAAACAAAATCTGCTAATTTCGCAATTTGTATGGTCTGTTATCTATTATGCATGATATCAGTTCCTACATGGCTACTAAACACACAGAAACACAAGGAGTAGCGAGCTGTGGTGTTGATGCTTCTTTGATCTCCCAAATGTAGGATTTGTTTCCCTCTCATAGCTTCCTGTCTCTCTCTCTCTCCTCCAAAACCTCTCTCCCCTATAGTCTATGAATCCCATCAGTTCTCCAGCCTCCCGCTCTTTCCCATCTCTCTATCTTTCTCCGGCTCGTTCTCTTTGGCCCTTGTGACAGCCACTGTTCCCCCTGGAACCTCCCCCTCTCCTCCCCATCTCCCAGGCTATTAGAAGCTGCTCTCCTCCCCTTCTCCCAGGCTATTAGAAGCTGCTCTCCTCCCCATCTCCCAGGCTATTAGAAGCTGCTCTCCTCCCCATCTCCCAGGCTATTAGAAGCTGCTCTCCTCCCCATCTCCCAGGCTATTAGAAGCTGCTCTCCTCTCATCTCCCAGGCTATTAGAAGCTGCTCTCCTCTCACCTCCCAGGCTATTAGAAGCTGCTCTCCTCTCATCTCCCAGGCTATTAGAAGCTGCTCTTCTCTCATGTCCCAGGCTATTAGAAGCTGCTCTCCTCCCCATCTCCGAGGCAATTAGAAGCTGCCCTCCTCCCCATCTCCGAGGCTATTAGAATCTGCTCTCTTCCCTATCTCCCAGGCTATTAGAATCTGCTCTCCTCCCCATCTCCCAGGCTATTAGAAGCTGCTCTCCTCCCCATCTCCCAGGCTATTAGAAGCTGCTCTCCTCCCCATCTCCCAGGCTATTAGAATCTACTCTCCTCCCCATCTCCCAGGCTATTAGAAGCTTCTCTCCTCCTCATCTCCCAGGCTATTAGAAGCTGCTCTCTTCCCTCTCTGTCCCCCCATGTTTTACCATTAGAAGACATGCATCTTGAGAGCCTACCGCTCTGTGCCGCGTGGTCCTCTGTGTTTTGATTAATATTTTAGCAGCCACAGGGATGAAATGGGACTTCCTCACAGATCTTCCGTTATGGAGGGGAAGATGCATGAAGAAGAGGAGAACGGAAGGATGATTGAAGAGGAGTGCTGGGGTCTATATTATTTGTATAGTTGTGCAGCATTCTAAGAGTGGTGCAGCATTCTAAGGCACTGCATCACAGAGATCCACGTTCGAGACCGGGCTGTGACGCAGCCGTCCGCCACCGGGAAATCCATGAGGCGGCGCACAATTGGCCCAATTGTCCGGGTTGGGGGAGGTTTGGCCGGCTGGGATGTCCTTGTCCCATCACACTCTAGCGACTCCTGTAGTGGTGCCGGGGCATGCACGCTGACAAAGTCGCCAGTTGGATGGTGTTTCTTCTGACACATTGGTGCGTCGGGCTTCCGGGTTATGCGAGCACTGTGTCAAGAAGCAGTGCGGCTTGGCAGGATCGTGTTTCAGGGGACGCATTGCTCTTGACCTTTGCCTCTCCCGAGTCCGTACGGGAGTTGCAGCGATGGGAGAAGACTATAACTACAAATTGGATATCACGAAAAACTGGGGAGATAAATGGTTAAAAAGTAATAATAATAAAAATGTATAATTTAAAGATATATGCAGTTGAAGTCAGAAGTTTACATAGGTTGGTTAAGGGCGCTGTACTGCAGTGCCAGCTGTGCCATCAGAGACTCTGGGCTCGCGCCCAGGCTCTGTCGTAACCGGCCGCGACCGGGAGGTCTGTGGGGCGATGCACAATTGGCCTAGCGTCGTCCGGGTTAGGGAGGGCTTGACCGGTAGGGATGTCCTTGTCTCATCGTGCACCAGCGACTCCTGTGGAGGGCCGGGTGCAGTGCGCGCTAACCAAGGTGCACGGTGTTTCCTGCAGCTGGCTTCCGGGTTGGATGCGTGCTGTGTGAAGACGCAGTGCGGCTTGGTTGGGTTGTGTATCGGCGGACGCTTGACTTTCAACCTTCGTCTCTCCCGAGCCCGTACGGGAGTTGTAGCAATGAGACAAGATAGTAGCTACTAAAAAAACAATTGGATACCATGAAATTGGGAAGAAAAAGGGGTAGAGTAAAAAAAAAAACTCATTTTTCAACACAAATGTATTGTTAACAAACTATAGTTTCGGCAAGTCGGATTGGACATCTACTTTGTGCCACAAGTAATTTTCCAACAATTGTTTATTGCTAACATTGAAAGTCAATATATATAAAAATTATTTCAATAAATAAAAAGAGTTCTTAACAGGGCGTGTTTTTTTTTACCCTCGCAGGCGTCGTCTCCTTCAGACATGAGCTCGTCGTCAGAGCAGATGTTGAGCACGTTAACCAGCATCTATGTCACTTTATTAGCGTGGCTTCTGATTGGTCGGACCAGCGTTGAATGGTTCTTGTCTCTGGTACAACCTGTTTGAGTTTTTGCCTTTAAGACGAAAGGAGCAAGATGGCGTCGTGGTCTGATTTGCCAAAGAGAGGGTGGGGGAGGGCTTTGTATGCATTGCGTAAGTTAGAGTAGCAGTGGTCGAGGGTGTTGCGCATGCGCATAGCACAATCAATATGCTGGAAGAATTTAGGTAGACTTGTTCTCAGATTTGCTTTGTTAAAATCACCAGCTACAATAAATGCAGCCTCAGGATGTATGGTTTCCATCCCTATTAGTATCCACCTGTCAGGTGTGGCATATCAAGAAGCTGATTAAACAGCATGATCATTGCACAGGTGCACGGCGAGAATTAAAGTCCACTCTAAAATGTGCAGTTCTGTTCTGTCTGTGCATAATGCCACAGATGTCTCAGGTTTTGAGGGAGCGTGCAATTGGCATTCTGACTGCAGGAATGTCCACCAAAGCTGTTGCCAAAATAATGAAATGTTCATTTTGCTATAATAAGCCGCCTCCAACCCGCATCACAACCGCAGACCACGTGTAACCATGCAAGTCATGCAAGCCACATCCGGCTCCTTCGCCTGCGGGAAGGTCTGAGACGAGTCACCCGGACAGCTGATGAAACTGTGGGTTTGCACAACCGGATAATTTACGCACCAACTGTCAGAATCTGTCACAGGGAAGGTCATCTGCATGCTTGTTGTCCTCACCAGGGTCTTGACCTGACTGCAGTTCGGCATCGTAAGCGATTTCAGTGGACAAATGCTCACCTTCGCTGGCCACTGGCACGCTGGAGAAGTGTGCTCTTCACGAATGAATCCTGGTTTCAACTGTACCGGGCAGATGGTGTCATGTGGGCAAGTGGATTGCTGATGTCAACATTGTGAACAGAGTGCCCCATGGTTATGGTATGGGCAGTGTCATGACGTTGTATTAGTTAGTGTGATGACATATTGGCGCCCCCTGGTGAGGAATCTAAGATAGGACTAGGGCGCACTGTTGGGTTAATTCCATACCAATTGTGTAGCAAGATACATATATACCATTAATAGCTATAGGCAGAACTAGTTCGGGAGAGAAGCTTGTGTGTGTGACGTTCAATTTCACCCAGATACTGGTCTGGAGAGAACCACCCCTGTGGTATTTCTGACGAAAACCAGTGTGTAGGGGGGTCTACTGAATGATACGAGCCAGAGCATAAGTACCAGCCGATGCAGGCATTCTGAGAATAATACTAGTCGGGCCCAACTTAGTGTTATTTCTGTCGATCGCTTTCAGGAGCGACCTGGCTCGGTCATAAGGAATTCCTAGAGCAGAGGACATATGGCCAGCCATTATGGAAATTGGAGCAGGTATATTTGTTTGACCGAAGCGAAGTCATTATCTCTCTACCTCTCGCATTAGGTAACGCGAAGAGTATAAGAGTTGAACGTGAGACGTCACCTAGTAAACCCGATCCCTTGTTGGAGGGAACTTCCCTTGTGCGGCGAGGTTGAAACCCAGTGCAAGAAAGCATTGCGCCAGATGCTAAGCTAACAAAGGGGAGCAGCCATTTTTGTTTACCTCTTTGTTCATAGTGAATTTCCGCGCCAGGAGGGATTCCTGTGAGATCTCAGCTTGCGCTATCAGTAACCTCTGGCGACAAATCGCCAGTCATTTTTTCGTGAAATAATTCAGGTTACGCTGTAGGATATAAAACCAGTCTCAACTGATTGGATAATATTGTCTTTAAATTTTATACATACATTAAATTGATACACTACCTTTCCAGGTTGGTTATTGGAATAATACACAAACTAATGTATTCTAACCAATGAGACATGGTTAAACTGTTCGACATTAACTTAGATATAGCAACTATTTCAGGTTAATTAAAGCTAATTCCTGTAGCCTATATGGGGCTGACTAATAATTCCAATTAATTAATTAATTAATTAAATCTGTTTTACCAGCTTAATGGTGTTTAGGGAGACCTTTTTACAGCATTGTGAAATTCTACCTTCACTGGTACCTGGTCGATTTTAGCTTGTGTTAACAGTGACCTCCGGTGGTGAAGAATCGGCAGTAATTATTTTTTAATTATTCAGGTTATGCTGTACGATATCTGATTGGATATCATTGGCTCATTCAATTTAATACATACATTAAATTGCTACACGACCTTTCCAGGTTGATTATTGGAATAAAACGCAAACTAATGTGTTCTAACCATAGTAGTAAAACTGAGTTAAATCGTGTTTGCAGCCTCCAACTCAAAAACCCAAACATTATGTAAATTGAAATAACTGATAATCATAACAATGAGCAATCCATCAAATGGGTTTCCACCCATTTCCCCTCTAATCAGTGGACCTTCACCCACGGAAAGATTGATCGCTGACCTCAGCAACGATGCAAATCCTAACTATGCCGAGGGGCTGGAAATGTTAGATTTCGATGCCATAAGCGAGAAAAATGCAGAAAGTGCGACAGATGCTCTTCAAAATAGATCATCAGGCGGAGGCCTGGTAAAGGTTCTCTCCAGTTTAGCCCTCAACTATGCCCACCAGCAGATATGAACAGTGCACCAGTACCTCAGTGCCCAGCAGAGGCACGAGCAGGAAGCTGGGGAATTCAAGGCACAGGTGGAGAGAACCAGGGAGCTGGCATCGAAAGCCGAAAAGGAAAAGCTACTGCTAGCCGAGGAACTGTGTGTGAGGACAGATAAATTGGAAGATCTGTCTAACACTTATAACAAAGAACGCGAACAAACTCTTGACCAAGTCCGTATTCTAAAGGAACAACTCGTTTTAGCCAAAACTAAATACGCAAAACTAGATGAATCTGACGAGCTAGCTAGAAACCGGGGCAAAATTCACGGTTGTGAATGAAACCACTCAAAGCAATAATGCTCTATTCCAAAAGCTGCAGACCAAAGACGATCAGTTAATGAACACAATGACCAAGTTGGAGGACAAAACAGCAGAACTCATTGAAGTCGCTGATATAATGAAGGATGAGAAAGACTAGGTGAGAAAGTTGGAAAAGGTGACCTCTAAACAAAAGGAGGACATTGCATCACTGGATCTCTCAATCCACACTCGAGACCTCTCACTGCAAACCATGACAGATAAGTATGAGGCCAAGCGGAGCAAGGGCGACACCTACGTGTCTAAAATAAACACCCTCAACTCTCAGGTAGGTATCATCTGGAGGAACTCCAGAACAGCCACGCGCTATCGCAGGACAACCAAACCAAGCAACCTAGCTCACATCCGGAGCTCAGAGACCGAGCGAATGTAGATGACAGGAGATTTCAGCCTCTTTCTCTTGACCATTCGGCCCACAGTGAATTGGGGCCTCCTCGCAAACACAACAACAGCTTGACTTTTCCTCTTGGCCTTTCGGCCCACAATTCCTCACAGGAGAGTGCAGATGCTCCAGTCGCACTTGGCGGAGATCGCCTTGACAAAATCGTCAAAAAAGTCTGCTTATTTGACCCAGTTCCAGGAAAGCCTAACGACACTGAGACATTCTTAGCAGACATAGAGGACGCCTTGGATGGCTGCCCAAATGCTACAAATGCAGACAGGCTCTACCTTTTGAAGCGAACATCCAACAGACACGTGACAAGGTTCATCAGTCTACAAGAGCAACACGTGCAAAACGACTATGCTAAACTTGCCACAGTGGTTCTGCGACTCGCAAACATGATAGCTCGTTGGCTATCAATATCAGACAAGCTCGAAAACAACATCCACAAGCCTACTATCACCGGCTTCGTTCAGCTTACATTGACATGCTCACTGAAACCAGAATGGAAGATCTATTGCCATTTAAACAAATGTTCCTGTCAAACATGTCTCCCAACTTCATTAACTTCTTGGACCCAACTGCCCACGTTGGGTTGCCAATCTCGACGCTCTGAGAATTTGCAAGCACTGCTTTTGAAGCATCAAAAGCAAGCCGGACTAAGAGCCCGGGCACCTCAACTTTCGAGCTCAGGCATGAACCATCACTCGAATTAGAAGGTGCTGCATCGGGGACATGTGCGGTAAATGATGACGATCAAAGGGGGTGGCTACCAAGTAACCACCACCTCGAAAACCACCGTCGTAACATAGCTACGTTGAACGTCCACAATCTAACAGGTCCTGTAGAGATCAACCTAGCCTGCGCCTAACTCTCACAAAGCGTCAGGACCTAAGGGTAACAAGCGTAACAAGGGCAACAAAGTGTTCAACAATTATCTAAACGCTAACCAAAATTATCTAGAAGCTCTGATAAGAGATGTAGTGCATCGGAGGAAATCTGAGAAAGAGGACAAGGATAAGGATAAGTCATCTTGACGATGCGTAAAATCGTTGGAAACCAAGTCCGCCGAAACTCATGCAATTCATTTCCATTACCCCCGCCCCCACTCTAATCCCCGTCCAGGAACCGCTCGTTCTAGACACAAGCCCGCAGGTTTTGTCTACAGACTTGGATACGAATGTGGAGATGCACAAGATAAGCAGCTTTGCAACAGATGATTCCTCTCCCATTCTGATAGAGGACCCATTGGGTCACGTAGGTGACTTATCTGTCTTGGAAATCAACACAGATTACAAACCGCTCCATTCTCCCAACCCACTCCATTTTGTTGGGGATATGACGAGAAAAAACAACTCGAACAGGCCATACCTTAGAACAGTCCTGGAGGACTGTTTGACCTGTCACGCTCTGATAGATTCGGGTTCGACAATTTCCCTCATATCCGAAACCTTGCTGGATGAACTAAAAAGGGCAGTGGACCCTGCAAAACGTTGGTTAAAAACAGAACATTGCGATACGAATCTTCGAGGCTTCACGCAAGCTACCTCGCCCCTAACCAAGCTTCTCCTACTTAAACTCAACTTCGAAAGCGTGTCACTGATCCACCCCGTGTATGTGACTAGCATTGAAATTGGACAGATGCTGATTGGGATCGATTTAATTGACCGTTTGGTACCACTATTGGATTGGAAAACCAATCAAATCTGGTCACAAATACCTATGCCAACTCCGTTGACTTTACCGCATTCTTCCAAGGCTACCCGCCATACATTGCGCAACGGCGTGGGCTCGACATCAGCATCTGACGCAAACCCGGTGAACTTGGCCATGAGCCCGCCATTGGTGGCAAATGACAAGGTGAGTTCAACTCGGAACTTAACCGAAGATGAGGTTTTCCTGTGTGGCTTGGGTGACTCACCAGTCGACACTTACCACCCTCCTCTGACAGGGGGCATGTGCCTAAACGGCACTATGGTTGAGGCTGCTAGACTGGCAACCTGGTCAGAAAAATCTGTAATCAGTTTGGAAATGTTCAACGAAATTTTGAATAAGGCGAACTGCCATCCCCTTGTGCCCGAAAACGTTTAGATTTCCACTGGGAACGACTCCCCAGACGACACTCATCGCAGTAGGGGTGTGTGCGCTATCGATCCGCATTGGACCCAAGAAAGTATCTCACTACTTACTGATTGTGGTGGACCTCCCACATACAGTCTATGTGGGAGCGGACATTTTGGTAAGATTGGGTGTTAAACTCGACACCATACACCAAGTTCTTTGGTCTTTGGCGCAGCCAAACCAACATGCCTTGTCTTTCAACTCGGTGCGAATGGCATCCAGGCAGACTATCCCTGAAGCTTGCAAGGTGATAACTGAGTCCGCCATGTTGATTCCGGGAAGAACCACAGAGGTTTCTGTAAGACTGAACCTGGCTCCCGGATACCAGATGGAAGGCACCACTGCGTTCTTCCAACCCTCTAAGCAACTATTCAACTTGGGGCTAACTATCAATGGCAACCCGCTGTTGGAATTAACCGCTAGATCCACTTACCTCCTGGTACAAAATCTGACTCAAGCGGATATTTCCATTTCTCGGCACACTCAGCTAGGAACATTGATCGATTATTCCTTCCATGATTTTGAACTGGTTGTTCCCATGATTGGGCCTCTTCCGTCCTCCCTAGACCTAGATGGAGAGGGAGGTACGCCCGTATTGCCACTTGACGACACATCAACGTTCAGGCTGGATATCGATTCTGACAGCAACCTGTTAACATACTCCATCGTCACGGAGGATTATGTCGCGTCTCCTTCTGCATGCGAAGTACACTCTTGTGAGGTAACAACGATGACTCTCCCAAAAGTGACATGCCATCACTACCCGATGAAGACCTGTACAATGTCGTAGCGGTACAAGAGATTATCAATTCCTTATTAGCTAAACGGATAATCAGGGAATGTAACAGTACGTACAGCACTCCCGTGTGGCCCGTTCTAAAACCAACGGATAAATGGCGTCTTACGGTTGACTATAGAGAACTCAACAAACTGGTTCTGTTGTCCCGTTGGCCAATGACACAGCAAAACCAAGAGATGCCAAAGGTGGCAAACGCCAAGTACTTCTCCACCGTCGACGTGGCTAATGGTTTCTGGACCATGACAGTCGACCCTCGTGACCAACACAAGTTGGCTTTCTCTTTCTCGAACAAGCTCTTCACGTTCAATTGTTGGCCATTCGGGTATGCGAACTCCCCCTCAGAGTTCAACATCTTCCTGCACAAGGCAATGCCAGACGCAGCCTATAGGGAGACGATAATCTATGTGGACGACATTCTCATGGGAATCTCATCACATCACCTCAATGAAATGGACCACGTTCTCACCCAACTCGGGACTGCAGGGGCTAAGTTGGCCATCATGAAAGGACAATGGTGCAGGACAAATGTAAGCTACGTTGGGCTTCTGGTGGGTGCCGAGGGCATCCTGCCACAGTCTAACCAAATCAAATAGTCCGCAACATCAAAACACCGACGAACCTTCATGAGGTGCGCAGCTTCTTGGGAGTATGTAATTACTCCCGTCAATTCATCGAAAACTACGCCGACTTCTCAAAACCGTTGACCCGTCTTCTTCAGAAAGACACCCCATTCGTTTGGGATGTCACTCACAACGAAGCTGTGGCTTCCTTGAAAAACCTGCTTTGTGAGGCACCCTGCCTGGTATACCCCAACAAAGACAAGACATTATTTTTGGAAGTCGGTTTCTCAGAGCACTGCCTTAGCGCTGGGTTGTACCAAAAATACGACCAAGATAAATGTTTGGTTGCTTACGCGAGCAAAACACTCAACCCTGCTGAACACAAATACTCAGACTGCGAAAAAGAACTGCTGTCGACAGTCTGGGCAATCAAACACTTCACCAGTTATGTCGGCGGACAAAAGGTGATCATAGAAAAATGTCACCAGCCTGTGACTTTTCTGAAAAGCCAACGAATCCGTGAGGGTGCTGTACACAACAGCAGGATAGCGGCTTGGCTTATGACGCTGCAGAGCCATGATGTAGTAATTAACTACGCCAAATTGAAAAACCTGCCTTTGGGCAGTGCTTGGGTGGTGTGTCAATTCTGTGGTGACGATGAAACCGACTCCGTACACCCCAGCGTGACATCACTCCGCCATTGCCTTCGAACCATCACTACTTCGAAGAGAACGTGTGTCTTGAAATGCCGATGGCATTTGTAGATGGCTGTTCTTACCGCCATCTAGACCACTTGCAAGCTGGGGTGGGATTGGTATGGCACAACGATATTCCGTGCAAACCACTTCAATTTCAGCTTGGCATCAAGACCAGCCAGTTTGCAGAAGTGGCTGGCGTGCTGATCACCCTACAAACGGCGGTGAAACACGGATTGTCAGAACTGGCGATCTGCACCGACTCAAACTACGCGAGACTCACCTTCTTATGCCACTTGCCGTTTTGGAAACAAAATCACATGACTACTTCAAGTGATAAAGAGGTGAAAAACAAAGAGCTCATCCTAGCTTGTGATGACCTCATCACCGAACACGACATACAGGTGTATTGGAAGAAAGTCAAAGGACACTCTAAATCACCTGGTCGTGGCAAACTTGGCAACGACCATGCCGACAGCATGGCGAAATCCGGTGTAATTCACGGCACCCCTTGGGTGTTTGATGCTCGAGATGAAAAAATCACTGAGGAAGCTATGGTGTCTGCGGTAACACGTAGCCATGTAGAACCACAGAAAACGTCTTCGCACAAACATAATGTGTTGCTAACGCAGTCATTCCTGAATGGCGACCTGGTAGCACTGCAACACAAAGATGAGTCCCTCGCCACTTTGATGGCGTTCTTGTCGAATCCTGTCAACCACCCAGTGTCCGAACTGGCTTTGGCACCTTCACACGACTTGCATTCGCTGTACGCAACTAAACAGAACCTCACACTTGTAGATGACCTACTGGTGTATGTTTCAGAAACCGACACCACTCGAAGGTGGGTGTTTCCTAACATACAGAGGGAGATAATGATAGTCCATGCCCATGACGAGCCATGTGGAGGCCATAGGGGTGTCAAGGCTACATGTGAAACATTGCGACAGGTGGCCTACTGACCTCACCTGGAACAAGACGTGGCACAATATGTGAGGGGGTGTCTAGTTTGCTGCCAGTTTCAACCCTCCAAGCCACTTCACAGAGCACCCCTGCAACGCAAGGGTGTGTTTAAGCCCTGGAGCTCGAATCCAGAACGACTGGGTCGGCCCAGTTGCCAGGTCAGCCAGAGGCAACAAGTATCTCCTCACAGTGACTTGCTCATTCAGAAAGTGGGTGAAGTGCCTGCCGGTGACCAATGACACAGCGGAAACCACGGCCGTTCTTTTGCTAAACCACGTTTTCAGTCGCCAGGAGAAACAGTGGACAGCGACAGAGGAACCCACTTTTCGGCAGCTGTAATGACCGAACTGTGGAGGCTTCTGGGAGTCAAAGCTAAACTCCACCCTAAACTCCCACCCTAGGAGCTCGGGCAGGGTTGAAAGGAGCAACCAAACTATTGTCAGAATCTTGAGGAAGTATGTGGCAACCAAACACAAAGATTGGGACCTCAAACTCCCATTGGTACTGATGGTGATTAGAGCCACACGCAACAGGTCTACAGGAATAACATCCTTCGAGATGATGACGGGCCGGCAAATTACGCTTCCACTGCATCTCCTGTACCAACCGGGAGATGTCGCCGCAGCCACCGCCTACATGGCTCATCAATACGTGACCGACCTGCGGAACCATCTCCAGACTACCTTTGCGTATGCTCAAGGACAGTTGGAAAGAAGTGCAGAAGGTGACAAGACCTATTATGACAAAAAGGCCTGACACCAGGTGTTCGAGGTCGGGGATAAGGTGTGGTACTACATATACACCAAACCTGTGCGCGTCGCAACAAAGTTTCTGCACCACTGGACGGGGCCACACGAGATTGTGGTGAAGCTATCACCTGTAACTTACCAGATCAGAATCAGCAAAGGTCGACGAAACGCCACATTAAAGTGGCCAAATCAAGTTGTAAATTCCCCCATGGAAATAGAAGGGGTGCTAGCCAGCACCGAATAGATAAAAACCTAGCAAAGTCAGAGCTACTAAGACAATTCTTAAGTACCCTCAGCTGATCCCTTCCAGGAGATCAGTATGTTGCACCTAACATATTTTATTCTCTTCCCAGCTACCAGATATACATCTGTTCAAATCAAATCAAATCAAATCAAATTTATTTATATAGCCCTTCGTACATCAGCTGATATCTCAAAGTGCTGTACAGAAACCCAGCCTAAAACCCCAAACAGCAAGCAATGCAGGTGTAGAAGCACGGTGGCTAGGAAAAACTCCCTAGAAAGGCCAATACCTAGGAAGAAACCTAGAGAGGAACCAGGCTATGTGGGGTGGCCAGTCCTCTTCTGGCTGTGCCGGGTGGAGATTATAACAGAACATGGTCAAGATGTTCAATGTTCATAAATGACCAGCATGGTCGAATAATAATAAGGCAGAACAGTTGAAACTAGAGCAGCAGCACAGTCAGGTGGAAGTTGAAACTGGAGCAGCAGCATGGCCAGGTAGACTGGGGACAGCAAGGAGTCATCATGTCAGGTAGTCCTGGGGCATGGTCCTAGGGCTCAGGTCAGTTGAAACTGGAACAGCAGCATGGCCAGGTGGACTGGGGACAGCAAGGAGTCATCATGTCAGGTAGTCCTGGGGCATGGTCCTAGGGCTCAGGTCCTCCGAGAGAGAGAAAGAAAGAGAGAAGGAGAGAATTAGAGAACGCACACTTAGATTCACACAGGACACCGAATAGGACAGGAGAAGTACTCCAGATATAACAAACTGACCCCAGCCCCCCGACACATAAACTACTGCAGCATAAATACTGGAGGCTGAGACAGGAGGGGTCAGGAGACACTGTGGCCCCATCCGAGGACACCCCCGGACAGGGCCAAACAGGAAGGATATAACCCCACCCACTTTGCCAAAGCACAGCCCCCACACCACTAGAGGGATATCTTCAACCACCAACTTACCATCCTGAGACAAGGCTGAGTATAGCCCACAAAGATCTCCGCCACGGCACAACCCAAGGGGGGGGGGGGGGGGGGCGCCAACCCAGACAGGATGACCACAACAGTGAATCAACCCACTCAGGTGACGCACCCCCTCCAGGGACGGCATGAGAGAGCACCAGCAAGCCAGTGACTCAGCCCCTGTAATAGGGTTAGAGGCAGAGAATCCCAGTGGAAAGAGGGGAACCGGCCAGGCAGAGACAGCAAGGGCGGTTCGTTGCTCCAGAGCCTTTCCGTTCACCTTCCCACTCCTGGGCCAGACTACACTCAATCATATGACCCACTGAAGAGATGAGTCTTCAGTAAAGACTTTGTGTCTGTTGACACTATTGATATCGTCCTGCGCTGTACTGTTTCAAAATAAGAAAACCAGAAAAATTGTTGTCAAAACATTTTTGTTTACAAAAATAAATAATTTAAATAATCCAACAATCTCTGATTATGCGTTTCTGTAGGATGGAGTTCCTTTGGCTGAACCTGGCACTCTGCGCCCTGGTCAGAACCAACCCAGCAGACGCAATCACGAACGGACCCCCAACGGGAATCGTTCTCCTTCTGGTTCATCATCTGACACAGGGGTATAAAACCTGTGAGTAAAGAATTTACAGATAAGACTACGTGACCCAAGCTGCATCCAAGGTGTAGAAAAGTCAACGAACCCAAAACGCAACACAAGTTTGAAGACAAAGAAGTATTTTTCTACCCAAGCTACGGATGAGTAGCTGTGTCTAAGCGGGTGAATTCAAGTCGAACCACCTAGCCTCCTCTCCCCATCGAAACGGAGTATCTACACTGTTTCATTCCTACGCTGTGAGCTCTGAGCTACAGAGCTGTCTGTCCTCAGAAGATGGACCTCATGATGACATTACCATGCAGTAATTTAGTTAATACGGCGCAGCGCGGCTCGGAACGGAACATACCGGACCAATTTTTCTCTCCATGTCCCTGGATTTCGACTGCTCTCTGGACATTCATACCCGGATCTCACAGCTAGCTAGCTGCTATCCGTGTGACTATCGGCCTTCGTCGATTCCGGAGCAAACATCAATTATTCCGGAGCTAGCAAGCGCCGTCAATCACTCCTGAGTTCCATCAATCACACCTGGGCTGCAGTCACCTATCCGGACCCGTTTTACTGCCTTCGCGGAGCCCCACCGGGCCTTCACAACTGGACTGCCGACATTATCTACCCGAAGGAATTATTCGGCTGACTCCTCCGTCGCGACGTTACCTGAACGCCCATCTGCGGCCTGCTAACCGTTAGCTGTCTTACCGGCTGCTATCTGAATAGACAATCGGACAATTTTTTTATTTTGTTTTATTTTTTATTATTATTATTATTATGTTTTCTTCTTGGGCCTCTATAACTATATCTATTGTTTTTATTTTTGTTGTTGTTGTGTGATTTGGATTAATCCCCTCTACCACACGGAACCCCACTAATCTACTGACGGAACGCAAGAGGTGGCTAACAACAGACCTCCATCCTATGCTAGCTTGCTACCGATGCCCTGGCTAGCTGTCTAAATCACCAACCAACCTCTCCACTCACCGGACCCTTTTGATCACTCGACTAAGCATGCCTCTCCTTAATGTCAATATGTCTTGTCCATTTCTGTTCTGGTTAGTGTTTATTGGCTTATTTCACTGTAGAGCCTCTAGTCCTGCTCACTATACCTTATCCAACCTATTAGTTCCACCACCCACACATGCAATGACATCTCCTGGTTTCAACGATGTTTCTAGAGACAATATCTCTCTCTTCATCACTCAATACCTAGGTTTACCTCCACTGTATTCACATCCTACCATACATTTGTCTGTACATTATACCTTGATGCCATTTTATCGCCCCCAGAAACCTCCTTTTACTCTATGTTCCAGACGTTCTAGACGACCAATTCTCATAGCTTTTAGCCGTACCCTTATTCTACTCCTCCTATGTTCCTCTGGCGATGTAGAGGTGAATCCAGGCCCTGCAGTGCCTAGCTCCACTCCTATTCCCCAGGCGCTCTCTTTTGACGACTTCTGTAACCGTAATAGCCTTGGTTTCATGCATGTTAACATTAGAAGCCTCCTCCCTAAGTTTGTTCTATTCACTGCTTTAGCACACTCTGCCAACCCGGATGTTCTAGCTGTGTCTGAATCCTGGCTTAGGAAGACCACCAAAAACTCAGACATTTTAATTCCAAACTACAACATTTTCAGACAAGATAGAACTGCCAAAGGGGGCGGTGTTGCAATCTACTGCAAAGATAGCCTGCAGAGTTCTGTCCTACTATCCAGGTCTGTACCCAAACAATTTGAACTTCTACTTTTAAAAATCCACCTCTCTAAAAACAAGTCTCTCACCGTTGCCGCCTGCTATAGACCACCCTCTGCCCCCAGCTGTGCTCTGGACACCATATGTGAACGGATTGCCCCCCATCTATCTTCAGAGTTCGTGCTGCTAGCCGACCTAAACTGGAACATGCTTAACACCCCAGCCATCCTACAATCTAAACTTGATGCCCTCAATCTCACACAAATTATCAATGAACCTACCAGGTACCTCCCCAAAACCTTAAACACGGGCACCCTCATAGATATCATCCTAACCAACTTCCCCTCTAAATACACCTCTGCTGTCTTCAACCAAGATCTCAGCGATCACTGCCTCATTGCCTGCATCCGTAATGGGTCAGCGGTCAAACGACCTCCACTCATCACTGTAAAATGCTCCCTGAAACACTTCTGCGAGCAGGCCTTTCTAATCGACCTGGCCGGGGTATCCTGGAAGGATATTGATCTCATCCCGTCAGTAGAGGATGCCTGGATATTTTTTTTAAATGACTTCCTAACCATCTTAAATAAACATGCCCCATTCAAGAAATTTAGAACCAGGAACAGATATAGCCCTTGGTTCTCCCCAGACCTGACTGCCCTTAACCAACACAAAAACATCCTATGGCGTTCTGCATTAGCATCGAACAGCCCCCGTGATATGCAGCTGTTCAGGGAAGCTAGAAATCATTATACACAGGCAGTTAGAAAAGCCAAGGCTAGCTTTTTCAAGCAGAAATTTGCTTCCTGCAACACTAACTCAAAAAAGTTCTGGGACACTGTAAAGTCCATGGAGAATAAGAACACCTCCTCCCAGCTGCCCACTGCACTGAAGATAGGAAACACTGTCACCACTGATAAATCCACCATAATTGAGAATTTCAATAAGCATTTTTCTACGGCTGGCCATGCTTTCCACCTGGCTACTCCTACCCCGGACAACAGCACTGCACCCCCAACAGCAACTCGCCCAAGCCTTCCCCATTTCTCCTTCTCCCAAATCCATTCAGCTGATGTTCTGAAAGAGCTGCAAAATCTGGACCCCTACAAATCAGCCGGGCTAGACAATCTGGACCCTTTCTTTCTAAAATGATCTGCCGAAATTGTTGCCACCCCTATTACTAGCCTGTTTAACCTCTCTTTCGTGTCGTCTGAGATTCCCAAAGATTGGAAAGCAGCTGCGGTCATCCCCCTCTTCAAAGGGGGGGACACTCTTGACCCAAACTGCTACAGACCTATATCTATCCTACCGTGCCTTTCTAAGGTCTTCGAAAGCCAAGTCAACAAACAGATTACCGACCATTTCGAATCTCACCATACCTTCTCTGCTATGCAATCTGGTTTCAGAGCTGGTCATGGGTGCACCTCAGCCACGCTCAAGGTCCTAAACGATATCTTAACCGCCATCGATAAGAAACATTACTGTGCAGCCGTATTCATTGATCTGGCCAAGGCTTTCGACTCTGTCAATCACCATATCCTCATCGGCAGACTCGACAGCCTTGGTTTCTCAAATGATTGCCTCGCCTGGTTCACCAACTACTTCTCTGATAGAGTTCAGTGTGTCAAATCGGAGGGTCTGCTGTCCGGACCTCTGGCAGTCTCTATGGGGGTGCCACAGGGTTCAATTCTTGGACCGACTCTCTTCTCTGTATACATCAATGAGGTCGCTCTTGCTGCTGGTGAGTCCCTGATCCACCTCTACGCAGACGACACCATTCTGTATACTTCCGGCCCTTCTTTGGACACTGTGTTAACAACCCTCCAGGCAAGCTTCAATGCCATACAACTCTCCTTCCGTGGCCTCCAATTGCTCTTAAATACAAGTAAAACTAAATGCATGCTCTTCAACCGATCGCTACCTGCACCTACCCGCCTGTCCAACATCACTACTCTGGACGGCTCTGACTTAGAATACGTGGACAACTACAAATACTTAGGTGTCTGGTTAGACTGTAAACTCTCCTTCCAGACCCATATCAAACATCTCCAATCCAAAGTTAAATCTAGAATTGGCTTCCTATTTCGCAACAAAGCATCCTTCACTCATGCTGCCAAACATACCCTTGTAAAACTGACCATCCTACCAATCCTCGACTTTGGCGATGTCATTTACAAAATAGCCTCCAATACCCTACTCAACAAATTGGATGCAGTCTATCACAGTGCAATCCGTTTTATCACCAAAGCCCCATATACTACCCACCATTGCGACCTGTACGCTCTCGTTGGCTGGCCCTCGCTTCATACTCGTCGCCAAACCCACTGGCTCCATGTCATCTACAAGACCCTGCTAGGTAAAGTCCCCCCTTATCTCAGCTCGCTGGTCACCATAGCATCTCCCACCTGTAGCACACGCTCCAGCAGGTATATCTCTCTAGTCACCCCCAAAACCAATTCTTTCTTTGGCCGCCTCTCCTTCCAGTTCTCTGCTGCCAATGACTGGAACGAACTACAAAAATCTCTGAAACTGGAAACACTTATCTCCCTCACTAGCTTTAAGCACCAACTGTCAGAGCAGCTCACAGATTACTGCACCTGTACATAGCCCACCTATAATTTAGCCCAAACAACTACCTCTTTCCCAACTGTATTTAATTTTTATTTATTTATTTATTTTGCTCCTTTGCACCCCATAATTTTTATTTCTACTTTGCACATTCTTCCATTGCAAAACTACCATTCCAGTATTTGACTTGCTATATTGTATTTACTTTGCCATCATGGCCTTTTTTGCCTTTACCTCCCTTCTCACCTCATTTGCTCACATTGTATATAGACTTGTTTATACTGCATTATTGACTGTATGTTTGTTTTTACTCCATGTGTAACTCTGTGTCGTTTTATCTGTCGAACTGCTTTGCTTTATCTTGGCCAGGTCGCAATTGTAAATGAGAACTTGTTCTCAACTTGCCTACCTGGTTAAATAAAGGTAAAATAAATAATAATAATAATAATAATAGACCAATAAGAAAGAGATTTCCAAACCTCTCTGCCAATAACAGGTCATTGTCAGTTTTCCCCTCCCTAATCAGACAACTTCCAGACAGTCCTAGCAAAAAAGCATGTTTTGCTCATTTTTATGGAAATCTATTACAGTAAGGTCATTAATTGTTGCTCAGATATGATTTGATATTGATATAAAAACGGCTACATTGGGCCTTGAAAATACATCATATTTCTAGTTGTGGGTTCAGGTGATGCTGTTTTCTGACATGCAGTATGTGACTTGGAAAATTATGACACAATAATTAAGGATTGATTAACATATGGTCAAGGTTACTGGCAAACAAATCATTCACACCTTACTACTGACCTCTTTAAGCTGATGTAAAGGTCTAATCACATTTCTTGATTTACATGGTTGGTTAAGGGATTGTAAGTAAACATTCCACGGTAAGGTCTACCTACACCTGTTGTATTCGGCGCATGTGATCTCACAGCAATTTCTCACCCTACTCTCTATCCATTTCAATATTCTTCTTGATTACATTGGCAATTGTCCCTTTCTTTTCCTCAAGTTCCTTCAACTTCTGCTTGTCTCCCTCCTGGTTCGCACGCTGAATCTGGTTCTTGAGACTCGGCTCCAAGTGAGGCGTCAATGCGTTCTTCCTCATATTTTGGAAACATTCTGTGAGTTGAGCTCTCAGATTGTTATGGTCGTCAGCATATCTCTTGTGTCCTCTGACATGTTTCTTGGACAACACCTCTGTGGGCACATGGTGCATTTCTCTCTTAACATGACTTGGCAGAAGTAGGGTTGACAAGCTACGCAACCGGTTTGGCAGTTCATCTCACACACTGTGCAGCAGATTGCTACCTCGGGATCCTTCCCGGTTTGAAACAGTCCTCCAGCTTCAAGTGTTCCACCAGTACGTCTATCGTCTGTTTGGTGCGTTGGTGTTGTATTCTATTTAGCTTATCAAAGGACCCTCTCATGCTTTTCATGCCTTTTCCCCTGTTGTCTCATACATGTTGTCATAGACAGGGTTTCTGGTCTGAAAGAGGTGAGTGTTGAACGTGAAGTGAACTGGAACCTTGTCGCCTAGGATAGGAGTTTGACCTCCATGATGATGTCGAAAACATCCGGTCTGGTCTCGTCAGAGTGAGTGATAAGGGTGATGATGTTGTCTTTCATGTCCTTGCCCAAGAGTGACAGGAATGCGTCAAAGATGTTTCTATGATGTTCTGTCAGACGATTCTGCGTTGCCTTCACCACGTGGCAGACTGCATCGATGTCGTCCACTCTCTCCTCTTCCTGCAGCATTCTTAGTTTCTTTATCAAAGGTCTGAGTCCATCTCTGTCTTCTATCCGAGGTGTATCAATGATGGTGAGAGGCTGTCACAGAATTGGTTCTAGGATTGTGAGCCCAGCATGTCTCTCTGTCTTTGAAACGCTCTGTGATTTGGAACCTGGCAGTATCCTCCAACTTAACTCTGATGGCGAAGTTGACCATAGCGTTGACTCGTGGGGTCTTCCCTGCCCCAACCTCTCTTAGGATCAGCAGGGTCTTGTTCCTCTGGCAGGAGTTGTGTTTTTCTATGGTCCATTTCCTGACTCCATCCCTCCCATCCATGTCCTTCCACTTGGTCTAAAACAGGTACCTTGCAGGTGGCGCTGGGTTGATCACTATACTGTGTTAGCAAGTTATGTTATTCTTCAATAATACAAACTCCAAATATATCAGGGGGAGAAAAATGGGTTTATTCATAGAGGACAAATCAAGATGTTATGTTGGGAGATGTTCAGATGTTCAGTCTCCCCTGTCCTCAGCTTTTCACCACCAAACAAAGGAACAGGTTGCCATTTATAACCCCCCACCCTAGCCTGGGGTTGACCAATCAGAAGTCCTTGCAGTACAACTTGGCCAATAACAAGTATCCTGCCCCTGACTCAATGTACAGACCAATGAAAATGTGGCACACTTAGTACACGTGAATTCAGGAGTGACATTCCACAGATCCTTAAAAGATGTTGAACTGAAACCCAACTCCTATTTACAATTCGCTATTGACCATTAGTAATCTAGTGCTCTTGTCCTCTCATCCTCTGAGTTGTGTATTTATCTTTACAATATTCTTATAGCTGTGTCTACTGATCGTCTCTTTCAATCTTGGAGGATGGTCACCGTTCAGTGTGAAGTCCCAGCAAAGTAGTCATAATCCCTTAGATTATTATGATTATAATTATGATTATTCCAGGAAAATAGTTTTTATAAAATCAAGTGTATATATTTTTTATTAGATTTTATGTATGTAAATGATAATAGCTAGAAGCTTCACTTACCTCAAGATCTCTGGGTTGTTGACGGTTTCCATTTCAGTTCTCAATAATGTTCAATGAACCAGATAGAGTCTGTAGAGCTGATGTATCTCAGCACCTGAACTGTAAAGAAGATATGGTTAATAACAAGATACAATGGTTACATATTATATCACTAGAAATAATTTTCCCATCTACTGTATAGTAGTGACTGAGTTCAAATGAACGGAGGAATTATATCCTGTCTTTAGGAGTCCAGTAGGATAGTTGAAACCCTGTCTGGTTGTGTTGCCTTACGTTCTGCAAATAGTTCAGGTTCAACTGGTTTCTGAAGTATGTAAAACATTACTTCTTATAAACACTTCCCAGAATTATGTTGTACTCTGTATTACAATAAACAAAATATTGTATAATCTCTTAATATAATCACCAATACTAGATTTCTGTCACGCCTTGGTCTTAGTATTTTGTGTTTTCTTTAATTATTTGGTCAGGCCAGGGTGTGACATGAGTTATTGTGGTGTGTTTTTGTCTTAGGGGTTTTGTGGGGTGTCTACGTAGTCTATGGCTGCCTGAGGCGGTTCTCAATCAGAGTCAGGTGATTATCGTTGTCTCTGATTGGGAACCATATTTAGGCAGCCATATTCTGTGAGTGTTTTCGTGGGTGATTGTTCCTGTCTTTGTGTTTGCACCAGATAGGGCTTTTTCGGTTTTCATTATTTCATTTTGTTAGTTTTGTAGTTTCTGTATGTATAGGTTTTCCTTCATTAAAATATATCATGAATCATCATCACGCTGCATTTTGGTCCGATCCTTGTTCTACCTCTTCGTCAGAGGAGGAGATAGAAGAGAGACGTTACAATTTCAGTCAATATGAATCACAGGACCCATGAAAAGAATAAACATGCATATGGATTTTATTAATATATACAGTATATATATATATATATATATATATATATATATATATATATATATATATAGAGAGAGAGAGAAAGCTATAATCATATGGATTCTCATCTGTTAAAAAGTAATGTCAGAATAATGTAAACATTTTATGAAGTGCAACAAGGGAGCAAAAATAAACCTTATCTTTCCTCATTCCTTGAATATGCTGTTCACAGCAGAGTAAAAGAGAGCCCAGACAGAGAGCACAGATAAGAACTGGGTGAGATGTAGTATCGTTAGACAGATATGGTTTCAGAACTACGTTTTCGGCATTGTTAAATAATATGCATCTTAATATAGCAATGTTATTACCTTGATACACTGTGATTGTATTTGATTATGATCTGTATCATTTATTTTCCTAGAGGACCCATAGTTTATATTTTAACTTTTCCAGTGCTGCTCTAGGTCTGGTACGTGCTCAGTGCTGGTCTAGGTCTGGTATGTGCTCAGTGTTGCTCTAGGTCTGGTATGTGCTCAGTGTTGCTCTAGGTCTGGTATGTGCTCAGTGCTGCTCTAGGTCTGGTATGTGCTTAGTGCTGCTCTAGGTCTGGTATGTGCTCAGTGCTGGTCTAGGTCTGGTATGTGCTCAGTGTTGCTCTAGGTCTGGTATGTGCTCAGTGCTGCTCTAGGTCTGGTATGTGCTCAGTGTTGCTCTAGGTCTGGTATGTGCTCAGTGCTGCTCTAGGTCTGGTATGTGCTCAGTGTTGCTCTAGGTCTGGTATGTGCTCAGTGCTGGTCTAGGTCTGGTATGTGCTCAGTGTTGCTCTAGGTCTGGTACGTGCTCAGTGCTGGTCTAGGTCTGGTATGTGCTCAGTGCTGCTCTAGGTCTGGTATGTGCTCAGTGTTGCTCTAGGTCTGGTATGTGCTCAGTGCTGGTCTAGGTCTGGTATGTGCTCAGTGTTGCTCTAGGTCTGGTATGTGCTCAGTGTTGCTCTAGGTCTGGTATGTGCTCAGTGCTGGTCTAGGTCTGGTACGTGCTCAGTGCTGGTCTAGGTCTGGTATGTGCTCAGTGTTGCTCTAGGTCTGGTATGTGCTCAGTGCTGCTCTAGGTCTGGTATGTGCTCAGTGCTGGTCTAGGTCTGGTATGTGCTCAGTGCTGCTCTAGGTCTGGTATGTGCTCAGTGCTGCTCTAGGTCTGGTATGTGCTCAGTGCTGCTCTAGGTCTGGTATGTGCTCAGTGCTGCTCTAGGTCTGGTATGTGCTCAGTGCTGCTCTAGGTCTGGTATGTGCTCAGTGCTGCTCTAGGTCTGGTATGTGCTCAGTGCTGCTCTAGGTCTGGTATGTGCTCAGTGCTGGTCTAGGTCTGGTATGTGCTCAGTGCTGCTCTAGGTCTGGTATGTGCTCAGTGCTGGTCTAGGTCTGGTATGTGCTCAGTGTTGCTCTAGGTCTGGTATGTGCTCAGTGCTGCTCTAGGTCTGGTATGTGCTCAGTGCTGCTCTAGGTCTGGTACGTGCTCAGTGCTGGTCTAGGTCTGGTATGTGCTCAGTGTTGCTCTAGGTCTGGTATGTGCTCAGTGCTGCTCTAGGTCTGGTATGTGCTCAGTGCTGCTCTAGGTCTGGTACGTGCTCAGTGCTGGTCTAGGTCTGGTACGTGCTCAGTGCTGGTCTAGGTCTGGTATGTGCTCAGTGTTGCTCTAGGTCTGGTATGTGCTCAGTGCTGCTCTAGGTCTGGTATGTGCTCAGTGCTGCTCTAGGTCTGGTATGTGCTCAGTGTTGCTCTAGGTCTGGTACGTGCTCAGTGCTGGTCTAGGTCTGGTATGTGCTCAGTGTTGCTCTAGGTCTGGTATGTGCTCAGTGCTGGTCTAGGTCTGGTATGTGCTCAGTGCTGCTCTAGGTCTGGTATGTGCTCAGTGCTGCTCTAGGTCTGGTACGTGCTCAGTGCTGGTCTAGGTCTGGTATGTGCTCAGTGTTGCTCTAGGTCTGGTATGTGCTCAGTGCTGGTCTAGGTCTGGTATGTGCTCAGTGTTGCTCTAGGTCTGGTATGTGCTCAGTGCTGGTCTAGGTCTGGTATGTGCTCAGTGTTGCTCTAGGTCTGGTATGTGCTCAGTGCTGGTCTAGGTCTGGTATGTGCTCAGTGTTGCTCTAGGTCTGGTATGTGCTCAGTGCTGGTCTAGGTCTGGTATGTGCTCAGTGTTGCTCTAGGTCTGGTACGTGCTCAGTGCTGGTCTAGGTCTGGTATGTGCTCAGTGTTGCTCTAGGTCTGGTATGTGCTCAGTGCTGGTCTAGGTCTGGTATGTGCTCAGTGTTGCTCTAGGTCTGGTATGTGCTCAGTGTTGCTCTAGGTCTGGTATGTGCTCAGTGTTGCTCTAGGTCTGGTATGTGCTCAGTGCTGCTCTAGGTCTGGTATGTGCTCAGTGCTGCTCTAGGTCTGGTATGTGCTCAGTGTTGCTCTAGGTCTGGTATGTGCTCAGTGCTGGTCTAGGTCTGGTATGTGCTCAGTGTTGCTCTAGGTCTGGTATGTGCTCAGTGCTGGTCTAGGTCTGGTATGTGCTCAGTGTTGCTCTAGGTCTGGTACATGCTCAGTGCTGGTCTAGGTCTGGTATGTGCTCAGTGTTGCTCTAGGTCTGGTATGTGCTCAGTGCTGGTCTAGGTCTGGTATGTGCTCAGTGTTGCTCTAGGTCTGGTATGTGCTCAGTGTTGCTCTAGGTCTGGTATGTGCTCAGTGTTGCTCTAGGTCTGGTATGTGCTCAGTGCTGCTCTAGGTCTGGTACGTGCTCAGTGTTGCTCTAGGTCTGGTACGTGCTCAGTGCTGGTCTAGGTCTGGTATGTGCTCAGTGCTGCTCTAGGTCTGGTATGTGTTCAGTGCTGCTCTAGGTCTGGTATGTGCTCAGTGTTGCTCTAGGTCTGGTATGTGCTCAGTGCTGCTCTAGGTCTGGTATGTGCTCAGTGCTGCTCTAGGTCTGGTATGTGCTCAGTGCTGCTCTAGGTCTGGTATGTGCTTAGTGTTGCTCTAGGTCTGGTATGTGCTCAGTGCTGCTCTAGGTCTGGTATGTGCTCAGTGTTGCTCTAGGTCTGGTATGTGCTCAGTGCTGCTCTAGGTCTGGTATGTGCTCAGTGCTGCTCTAGGTCTGGTATGTGCTTAGTGCTGCTCTAGGTCTGGTATGTGCTCAGTGCTGCTCTAGGTCTGGTATGTGCTCAGTGCTGCTCTAGGTCTGGTATGTGCTCAGTGTTGCTCTAGGTCTGGTATGTGCTCAGTGCTGCTCTAGGTCTGGTATGTGCTCAGTGCTGCTCTAGGTCTGGTATGTGCTTAGTGCTGCTCTAGGTCTGGTATGTGCTCAGTGCTGCTCTAGGTCTGGTATGTGCTCAGTGTTGCTCTAGGTCTGGTATGTGCTCAGTGCTGCTCTAGGTCTGGTATGTGCTCAGTGCTGCTCTAGGTCTGGTATGTGCTCAGTGCTGCTCTAGGTCTGGTATGTACTCAGTGCTGCTCTAGGTCTGGTATGTGCTCAGTGCTGCTCTAGGTCTGGTATGTGCTCAGTGCTGCTCTAGGTCTGGTATGTGCTCAGTGATGGGCCTGTTTTTACAGAGTCTCTTCCATTGATTCCTACTCTCTTTTATTTATGTTTGTTCACTGTGCCGTTTGACTCGAGAAGCTGCCTATCGTTTTTATTGTCCAAAGCAATGAAGGGTGCTTTTATCACCATTTGCCTCCAGGTCAAAGGTGACAATGGAGACAAATGAGCTACTGTACAGAGTGATGAACAGGCTGCTCTGAACCAGGGAACATGCATCCAATTCATGGATCGCAACGCTCCATTGTTTCACCATTGGAAGCGATTGACTGCATCCTGAAACAAATCGGCGTAAAGAATGAAACATTTGCCACGATATACAGTAGGGCTGGGAATTGCCAGGGACCTCTCAATACGGTGTTATCACAATACTTAGGTACCGATACAATATGTATTGCGATTATGACGATTCTATATGTATTGTAATTCGATATTGTGATTTTATTGCAATTCAATATTCCAAACATATTACTCACCATATGTCTGCTGCAATGAGACAAGAGAGAGAGCCATGAGAAAACAAGTTTTGATTGGTCATGGAAATAAAAGTGCTCAAAACCAATTAGCTTCCTATTCCAAAAAGAACACGGAGGACAAGCTACGGAGCAAAGTTTTGGTGCTAGTACAGCCAACTAGCGCAAAAATAATACGTCTATATTGTTAAAATTATATGATACGTTATATAATAAAAAATCATATCCCCCAATATGTAACTGTAACGATTTTTTCCCCCATCACTAATATACATTATATCGCAAACCAGGTAAAATGGGATTGTTTGTTCATGATTACATAAACAACCATTTTTCAGACATTGTAGATAGGTGTGAATCTGAAACATATTTTCGACCATGTTCAGTGAGGGAGATGACCAATACATTTCGTTAATACACCACTGTATGTTCCACTTTGCCTTGCGATCCATCTCCCAATAGGGCATTTTGAAACTCTGAGGAGACGGCACTGCTGCATTGCATCCTGGATATCTCAGTCCCTCCACTTGGTATTTCTCTCAGACAGCGTAACCTTGGCAAAATGTCATGTGACTACTGGCGCTAAACACTGCTTTGCCCATTAGTTGTGTTGGTTGACCAATAGATGAATTATTCCTGCTGTATTGCTCAGGAATGTATTCCCCTGGTGTTGCCACGTTGATGAAGTGCAGTATGGAGGTTGAGTGTTAGTAATTGCTCACTGTGTGTTGGGAGCAGTGGGCCACGTACAGTGAGAGGGGATGGCACATTAGCGAAATACAAATGAAGGATAGGCCTTACTGGTGCCGCTTCTTTTTTAAGCTCTTGCTAGTCCTTTTACACTGCCGTGTCCTTGGGCCAGGCCTGGTTTTCATGCTTCTATCAGCTAGGTGTTGTCTGGCTAATGAAGGTTGGTTTTAATTTGGTTAAATGCTGCAGGGATCAGAGGTCTGGTATCTGTATGGATGGGATGGAGTTAAATGGGCGGCGTGGACGGGATCCATTGGCTTAAAGAGGCCCACCCCTCATTGGCTATTTATAGAGTGCATTATGCTGTGTGCAGGAGGACAGGGCACCTAGCAGGGGGGCTAATGCAAACATTAGGAGGCTCCTTGATAGAGCTTTAGCGACTGGTGGTATATTTCCACACACGACACACAAGGCGAGAGTGGGAGGAGTGGAAAAATCTATGTGAAGTGCTTTGAATCCATCAGCCACACTGTCCAATGTACAACATCACAGCAAATAATGCATCTGTGAGGTCTATGTCAAATAGAATTCTACAGCAAGGATTGGAATAAATTTTAGCTCTAAGCGTTATTTACTAAATTTAGCATTGAACATCGTTGTTCAAGTCCAACAGAATTTACCTTCAGAAAGCCAAGACATATGGTGGGAGTGAGGTGAAAAATAAGTTAATCACAGGCAGTGAGAATTCCCTAACACCTTCTATAGCATAGGGAGGGCGCCTTCCATAAGTCTGCTACAATACCATTAAGCATGTCACGTGAATAGGAAATTACAATAAACTGTGGACTAAGAATTCCCCCAGTCTCTCTCTTTTTTCTCTCTCTCCTCCTCTTCTCTCTCTTTCTCACTGTAATGTGGAGAGGTTTCTTCATTAAAACTGACAGAGGAGTCGGAGGCAGGGGAAGTGTTATAGCTCTGCAGACCTGTCACCACTTTCTCCACAAACTATCATTTAATGCTGTACAATAATTGAAATAATTATTTCATTTACTGACGAGCCTGCCAAATATTGAACTCGAAAACTGCCGACAGGAAAGATAATGTGTTCCCTCATGGCTTTTTCTTTTTAAATTCATTTTCTATTCTAATGTATTAAATGCATAAATTTCCTCGCTAATGGTTTGCGCGAGCCAGAGAAACAGCCCATTCAATTATGCATTTAGTGGGAGGTTTTATGCTTTAAACAAGAACAACTCTAATAAATGCCAATAAATCTGTGGAGGTGTCCATTTTTCTGCAGCCCTAAATGTGTGCTTAGTTAATCCCTTGCTCTGCGTCGGCCATTTTGCAGGAGGTAATGGGAAAGGTTTTGCAGCAAGCAGAACACTATTAGGAAAATAAGCATTAACATTTTTCAAAACTGGTAGAGAGAGGAAAGAGAGACCTCACACCTTAGTGTGGATCAATTCTGAGCAATATCCCCTCCAAGCAGTATGAATTCATTTTTTTCTCCAAAGTTTATTCTCTCTTATGCAGTCATATGGTAAGTGTTATTTTCTTAACCCTTTGCACTTGTTGGAATTGGTCTATATGGATAGAGCTAAATTGAAATGTTTCATACAGAAGAAATATGAAAATGCATAACCATTGTATCAATTGAAAGGGGACATTTTGGAGATAATGGGAAGATTATTAGACCAAATGTGAGTACACAACAGTACTCTTAACACAAGACTGAATCCAAACATTATACTGTTGATTTTATGTGCGTTTTACATTTACTGTACTTTTCGCCCCATTTGCTCATAATGAAATCTGAAAATACTCTGTATACATTCATCAACATAACAAGACTATTCCTGGAAAATGTGGGGCAGGTGCAACATAAGACAAAACATTTGCAAGGGTTTGAGTGAGAGGACTAAATGGTGTCTCTAAGTGGCCACACAGCTCTGCAAAGTGTGCACTGTTCTTAAGCAATTTCAATGCACTTTTATGTCTCCTAGCAGCATCCCTGAGTCGCCTCTTCACTGTTGACATTTTGACTGGTGTTTTGCGGGTACTATTTAATGAAGCTGCCAGTTGAGGATTTGTGAGGCGTCTGTTTCTCAAACTAGACACTCTAATGTACTTGTTCTCTTGCTCAGTTGTGCACCGGAGCCTCCCACTCCTCTGTCTATTCTGGTTAGAACCAGTTTGTGCTGCTCTGTGAAGCGAGTAGCATTTTATGACATCTTCAGTTTCTTGGTAATTTCTCACATGGAAAAGCCTTAATTTCTCAGAACAAGAATAGACTGATGAGTTTCGGAAGAAAGGTCTTTGTTTCTGGTCATTTGAGCCTGTAATTGAACCCACAAATGCTGATGCTCCAGATACTCAACTAGTCTAAAGAAGGCCAGTTTTATTGCTTCTTTAATCAGGGCAACAGTTTTCAGTTGTGCTAACATAATTTCAAAAGGGTTTTCTAATGATCAATTAGCCTTTTAAAATGATAAACTTGGATTAGCGAACACAACGTGCCATTGGAACACAGGAGTGATGGTTACTGAGACTGGGCCTCTGTACGCATCTGTAGATATTCCATAAAACATCTGCCATTTCCAGCTACAATAGTCATTTACAACATTAACAATGTCTAAACTGTATTTCTGTATTTTTTGGTGTTATTTTAATGGACAACAAAGTGTGCTTTTGTTTAAAATACAAGGATATTTCTTAGTGCCCCCAAACTTTTGAACGGTAGTGTAAATCACAATCTGGGTCAGGTGGGCATCATTTGTAAGTTGTTATATTGCAAAAATGACTAGCTAAATTATAAAATACGATCTTACAGTGTTAGGCTTTCACAAGGCAATTCAGAGAAACAGATGGTCATGAGTGCGTTCAGTTGTGTGTCCTGCAGCAAATTTTCTTCACAATAAACAAAAAACAGCCCAGTGCATGACGACATGTCATCTTGTAACTGTTCATTAAAACATAGTGATCATTAACAATGACACTGTATGTGACATGAGTTTTATGATTTGGAAGTGTAGGGTGCAGATTTTGGCTTGTTTGTATGACACCAAAACGTTATTTATTATAATCTTCAACATCTCATCTTTCAGAACACATTGAGTCCTCTTGATTGACAGTATTTCCCTTACTCAGACAACAAAACATTTCTAAAGTTGCCCAATTAGCGGGAGGGATGGGGGCATCTTCTTGTCATGAGTGTTGCTAAAGTTCAGAGCGGCTGTCAGTCAAAGCCCATACAGAGCTGTGAAGTGCAGAACTTATCTTACTAATACTTATATGATACTGTTTTGTTTTATACTGTTTGAGTAGTTTCATAAAACTCCATGCCTGTCCACCGTACCAAGTTGTCTTCTGTGTAGTCAAACTCATCCAATGCAGCTTTCACAGTACAATTTAGTACATTGTCACTCTGTGCCCTGAGATCAGTTACTCCAGCTAACAGGTAATTACAGGTGGTCTCTTCTGTGTGGCCATAAACGAGAGTGGTCAGGGGAGTAACCTCTGGTAAGAGCTTTGTAGCCTGGGGCCATTTTTCAACTACTGTGTTGAAAGAGAAACTTCAGATTCAGTGATTGGCAGGTCCAGCCTCTCTCTCGTCTCCCACTCTGTACCCCCGGGGGCGATGGGCGATGGCTGGGGAGAGTCATTGTGGCTGAGGACAGAAACTCCATTGTGTTGATTACAGTAATGACAGATAGGCAGTGGTATCCCCCGGATAAGTGGAGAGAGGGGGGAGGGGGGAGTGGGGTGGAGATAGAGGGGGGAAAGGGTGCATGAGGGAAAGAGAAAGCTGAGATGGGATGAGAGAGAAAGAGAGAGCAGGGAACGGATGAAACGGAGGGTAAAGGGAGCTGGTAAGAGAGCTAAAGAGAGAAAGAGGAGTGGAGAAGTACTTGGGCCTTTTCCTGAGAGTCTAAGAGATGAGTGCTTTATTTACTGCGAGCGGACCCCACTTACATCAAGGTCCTGTTCCACCCAGCCTCTTATTTTATAATGGGAACTCTGCATTCAGATAAAACGCCTGCAACCATAAAAACACACACACACACACACACACACACACACACACACACACACACACACACACACACACACACACACACACACATACTCCGTCTCCACTACCACCCCCTCGCAGACATACACACAATACAGACACTACATGCTATATCATTTGTGTGGATTGTTCAGGCCAACTTTCACATGAGATTACATATGATAATAGGAGTTGCTATGTGACATTAAAGCATCCGTGTTTATGTGCTCATTGACTTCTCTCTCTGTGGGTTTTTCCACATCACATCAGGGAAAGTGTTTTCCCTCGGAATGGAATTTGACTCAATCTGCAAAGTGGGGTTCAAATGGGGCTGAGGAGGATATGTGAGTACCTGTTAACGTCAACTCCCACAGTAAAACAGTGGGGACTGACAGTGTGTGTATCATTACTCAGAGCTCACAGCTCCTGTTTTCAGATTGAATAACACGATTAAAGTCCCCTTGGCTGTTTATTAGCATCAAGTTATGTGCATATAATCTTAAAATCAGTTCGGTGTAATTCAGAGCGGTGTGGTGCTACCTCCAACCCCTTGATTCTAATTACTGTTCCTTATGGATTCTGATCAGGTTTTACTTTGACCTTCCTGTTGACCCACATGTGGAATCAAGACATATGTGAATATTTTCCACACAGAAAACTAGCCTCTCTCTATAGCTTCTCCACATTCAGATCAGATTCCTCCCCTCCTCTCACCACAGCACAACACATTCCTCCAAATCACACACACCTCAGCAATCCAACATGGCCGCCGTCAATGGGGAGAGATGTTTGATTGATAATGGGAGGTTTTACCAATAGAGAGGAAAACGATCCCCGAAATCACTTCCGTATCAGCGGGGCACTTTTCTCCCTCCCCATGAATATGATATACGGCGGCGGTCGATGCGTTGGGCTGCTTACACGTGACGACATAATGAAATGGTAACCTGAGAGAGCCCCTTACCGAGGAGCATTTAGTGTACAGATTAGCATAAGAAAAGCAATGGCATAACATCAACAGGGTCCTCTAATTGAGCCATTGTTCATGTAAGCGGGGGAACATTGCCATTCGCTCCCCTCCCCGCCCTCCCCCCGCCACCTACCACACACACACATACTGTACACACACAGACACACACACGCCACTGATCCGTTCTCGTTTTATGGGTTCTGAGAGTGTTATGAACATGGTGTGTGTTTACGTGTGTGTGTGTGTGTGTGCACGCATCGAGTAAAAGGCATCCTTCACCATTGATCCCCCCTCCTCTATAGGAACAGGAAAGAGGGGGAAGTAGCGAGTGGACACTTACTCAGCCAATAATGAGCAGGCTGGTTATAATTTGAAATCCATCACCTTCCAATCGAGGCCATTGATCCGGGGGTGGCTCCTGTTTATTAGATTTGTACCAATGTCCAATCTTCCCTACTGACTCTTCTTCTTTCATGTATCCTAAACTCTCTCAAACACAGTCAGGGGACATTAGCCAATGCAGGGCATACCAACTGATTACTTAGCATTGTTTTCACAATGGTTTGATCCTCTTTCTTGGCTTCACATTGGAGTCAATAGATTGCAATTGTGATGCTATACTCCTATCTCTATTATAGTTGCAGACATCAAGATGACGAGTTTTAACTTTGAGAGCAAAGTCCCAAGTGTAATGTGACCTTGGACTCTCAGGTACTACACCAAGACAGTGCTGTTTACCCTCCACCTTCTACTCCCACAATGCTCAGAACAAAGTACAAAGTTCTTCATCTCATAGCAGTTAATGAAGTTGTTGTAAAACAGCTCTAGAGACCTCGGACTGGTTGCATCAGAAGTGGAATGCAGGATGGAGACAGAGAGACAAATGGGTTCAGTCACCTTGGCACGGGGCGCTTCGCTTTCCCCTCTGTTTCCCCTCTGACTTTGACTGTGTGGAGTGGCTGTCTCGCTCCCTCAAAGCTTTTAACAGGCAGCCGTAATAGCCCTGTGGTTTTGAAGAGGCCAAGGATGGAGCTAGATGTAGCGTCTCCCTCTTAAGCAGCCAGTGTGCTGGCGTCTTCTGTGGTCTCAGACGTGGTCTAAGTTATGCTTAATGCACAGACAGGTAATCTATCTGAAGTCAGGAGGATGCTTGAGGATGCTTTATGGCGATTTAGGGGAGAAATCAGAAACCCAGTGTGGTATTAGCCCCAGGGTCTCCAGTGATTATCCCAAGCCATTATGCAGAGGTGATTGTGGATTGGTTCCGTTTTGGAGGATAGAGGATACAGATCTGGTTGTTTTGATCAGATGAGCTCGGAGATAAGAACACCTTCACATTGGGTCAGACGGACGGCGGCCATGATGGATGCTGTGTTTGCTCAGGTTAAAGTAGGAGAGGTGGTGTCCGTCCATGGGGCTGTGTATCATTGGTTTGTAACAAAAGATGTGAGATGTTTGAGGTAAGGATTGTACGGAAAAGAGTTCCTAGCCTCTTGGTTTTCCTCAAATTGTCCTATATCCTGATTGTGGGAATACTGTCAGCCATTAGGCCTCCTCATTAAGCATTACACAAGTACAAACGGTATGCAATCTGTTCCTGTCATTTTACAATGACATCAGCCTGAGTTAGTTCCTGGAATAGAAAAGACCCTGGTTGTTGGTTTATTCATCAGACACAATTTTGTACTGTGGTGTCTGTTTATGTTTCACATCATAATGGTGAAACGAAACTAAAGCTAAGAAATGTATTAATCTGCCGTAACTAATGTCAACAGATTACAGAAACACACAGACACCGTCCTCTCCGGTGATAGCTTCTAGCCTGGTGGTTCTCCTGAGACCACCAGGCTCTCAGAGCAGAGGGAAGATGCAACTGTAGCTTCTGGAGGCAGCGACAGCACTTCTTCCTCTGAAACAGAAGAACCCATTACGTCTTTTCATTTTTCTCTCTCTCCCTCCGTCCCCACGCTCTTTCTTTCCATCTCCCTCCCTCTCTCTCAACATCGCTGTGGCTTGATCCATTTCATGTTTAGTGAAACTCCCCAAAGGCGAGCCAACGCCAGGCAACGAGACGCCGCAAATCTTTGATATCTTAAACAGAGGGCAGGGTGCCAATGTTCTCACCAGATAGGGAGTCGACTCGATAATCCAACAGAGGAACATTGCCCCCTGAATCAAACGAAATGAATAAATAATCGAGGCTACAGACACACTTTCATACTTGCGGTGCGTGTCCGTGGAGGATTGGCTTACCAACCCAAGTGATTAGTCTAGTCTGCCGGCAGAATCGTTTGCTTTCTGTGGCTCAGCCATTTACAGTATGATATAATACAGTGGGCGGCTTGGATCCAACCACACAGCCCAACAGCCCAATGGTCCACAGAGGTACAATTTATCAGTTCCCTCCCAACAAAACAAATCGCATTAGTCATCTTTACTCAATACCTCGGGTCTCACAATACATACTGTACAGTAAATCTTCTGTGTAACAATCTATTCTCACCACTTCAGTGCTTTAGAAAGGATATGATAGCTTATTTGGTACAGTTAAAACCACAGTAATTGTTTAGTTAGTAAAAGCATTTTAATGAATTTACCTGAAGAAGACAAAAACAAGTCTGCTTTCTGCTGTCAACTGTGTATTGTTGTTGATATGTTTTGGAGAAGCATATTAGTATTCCCTAGAGTGTTTCTCACCAGTATGACCCATCCTATGGCAGTCAATCTATGTCACTTATATGCAGCCATAAAGAATGTGTGTTTGGTGCTGCTTTGGGTGGTTCATGTACTTTACAACAACAGGAGGTTCCAGTGGAAGGAAATGCAGTTGCATTACCCACAGGATACAGTATACAGTATAAATGTAGTGGTGGTAACCACTTTCTAATCAGATACATTTTGATTCTAATCTTATTCAAAACAATGCTGCAAACATGAACACTTTTTGGCATTTATCTTCAATAACTTTACATGTTGCTCCACCCCGTCCTGCAGCCTTTCCCCGTAAAAAAAACTAGAAAACAACAACAACATTTTCTTTAGATTTTTCTGTAGATAGTGTTGATATGCCTGATGTTCCATTAATAAGCAACCAAGCAGAGATAATATTTTTCATTCCCAAATCGATTTTCATAAGGTTGCATTCTTAATGTTATTTTTCAGCCACCGCTCTCCTGTTTATACAATGGAGGGTATTAAAAGGGAGATTACATTTTACCAGCTGAATATAATGCAAACACAAAATTAGACTTCTATTTTCAGGGCAAGCTGTGCATTGTCATTTATTTATGAGTTTTATTCCTATCCTTTCTCCTTCCTCACCCAGCAGTAAATATGGAAATTGTGTCTGTGTGTATTACATTTTCTGTGTGTGTGTGTGCATGGGTGTGCACGTGCATGTTTGAGTGCGAGTGTGTTTGCATGCACGTGCTTGAGGCCTGTGTTTGTATTACACTGAATGCCATTCCAGTTAACACTTCTTCAGTTTGAACTGGAGGCCTGAGGGACGACACAGCTCCATCAATAACACTCCCTTGTCCTATTGTAGTACTCACTGTGAATCATATCCCCACAATTTCTCCACTCTCTCCCTCTCTCCGACCACTCTTCCCCTCTCTACCACCACTCTCTCCCTCTCTCCCACCACTCTCTTCCTCTCTCCCACCACTCTCCCCCTCTCTCCCACCACTCTTCCCCTCTCTCCCACCACTCTTCCCCTCTCTCCCACCACTCTCCCCCTCTCTCCCACCACTCTTCCCCTCTCTCCCACCACTCTTCCCCTCTCTCCCATCACTCTCTTCCTCTCTCCCAGCACTCTTCCCCTCTCTCCCACCACTCTCTTCCTCTCTCCCACAACTCTTACCCTCTCTCCCACCACTGTCTTCCTCTCTCCCACCACTCCTCCCCTCTCTCCATCACTCTCTTCCTCTCTCCCACCACTCTCTTCCTCTCTCCCACCACTCTCTCCCTCTCTCCCGCCATTCTCTCCTCTCTCCCACCACTCTCTTCCTCTCTCCCACCACTCTCTCCCTCTCTCCCACCACTCTCTCCCTCTCTCCCACCACTCTCTTCCTCTCTCCCACAACTCTTCCCCTCTCTCCCACCACTCTCTTCCTCTTTCCCACCACTCTCTCCCTCTCTCCCACCACTCTCTTCCTCTCTCCCACCACTCTCTTCCTCTCTCCCACAACTCTTCCCCTCTCTCCCACCACTCTCCCCCTCTCTCCCACCACTCTTCCCCTCTCTCCCACCACTCTTCCCCTCTCTCCCACCACTATCTTCCTCTCTCCCACCACTCTCTTCCTCTCTGTCTCCACTCTTCCCCTCTCTCCCCACCTCTTCCTCCCTCCTCCCTCTCTCTCTCCACTCTTCCCCTCTCTCCCACCACTCTCTTCCTCTCTCTCTACCACTCTTCCCCTCTCTCCCACCACTCTCTTCCTCTCTCTCTCNCCTCTCTCCCACCACTTTCTCCTCCCTCCCACACTTTCTCCCTCTCTCCCACCACTCTTCCCCCTCTCCCACCACTCTTCCCCTCTCTCCCACCACTCTTCCCCTCTCTCCCACCACTCTTCCCCTCTCTCCATCACTCTCTCCCTCTCTCCCACCACCTTCTCCCTCCCTTCCCACCACTTTCTCCCTCTCTCCCACCACCTCTCCCTCTCTCCCACCACTCTCTCCTCTCTCCCACCACTCTTCCCCTCTCTCCCACCACTCTTCCCCTCTCTCCCACCACTATTTCTCTTCCCACCACTCTCTTCCTCCTCTCTCTCCACTCTTCCCCTCTCTCCCACCACTCTCTTCTCTCTCTCTCCACTCTTCCCTCTCTCCCACCACTCTCTTCCTCTCTCTCTCCACTCTTCCCTCTCTCCCACCACTCTTCCTCTCTCTCTCCACTCTTACCCTCTCTTCCACCCTCTTCCCTCTCTCCCACCACTCTTTCCCCTCTCCACCACTCTTCCCCTCTCTCCCAACACTCTCCTCTCTCCCACACTTCTACCCCTCTCTCCACCACTGTCTTCCTCTCTCCCACCACTCTTCCCCTCTCTCCCATCACTCTCTTCCTCTCTCCCACCCCACTCTCTTCCTCTTCCCACCACTCTCTCCCTCTCTCCCACCACTCTCTTCCTTCTCCCACCACTCTCTCCCTCTCTCCCACCACTCTCCCTCTCTCCCACCACTCTCTCCCTCTCTCCCACCACTCTCTTCCTCTCTCCCACCACTCTCTTCCTCTCTCCCACAACTCTTCCCCTCTCTCCCACAACGTCTCTTCCTCTCTCCCACCAATCTTCCCCCTCTCTCCCACCACTCTCTTCCTCTCTCCCACCACTCTCTTCCTCTCTCCACCACTCTCTCCCTCTCTCCCGCCACTCTCTCTCTCTCCCACCACTCTCTTCCTCTCTCCCACCACTCTCTTTCTCTCTCCCACCATTCTCTCCCTCTCTCCCACCACTATCTTCCTCTCTCCCACCACTCTCTTCCTCTCTCTCTCCACTCTTCACCTCTCTCCCACCACTCTCTTCCTCTCTCTCTCCACTCTTCCCCTCTCTCCCACCACTCTCTTCCTCTCTCTCTCCACTCTTCCCCCTCTCTCCCACCACTCTCTCCCTCTCTCCCACCACTCTCCCCTCTCTCCCACCACTCTCTCCCTCTCTCCCACCACTCTCTCCTCTCTCCCACCACTCTTCCCCTCTCTCCCACCACTCTCTCCCTCTCTCCCACCACTTTCTCCCTCTCTCCCACCACTCTTCCCCTCTCTCCCACCACTCTTCCCCTCTCTCCCACCACTCTCTCCGTCTCTCCCACCACTTTCTCCCCCTCTCCCACCACTCTCACCCTCTCTCCCACCACTCTTCCCCTCTCTCCCACCACTCTTCCCCTCTCTCCCACCACTCTTCCCCTCTCTCCCATCACTCTCTCCCTCTCTCCCACCACTTTCTCCCTCCCTCCCACCACTTTCTCCCTCTCTCCCACCACTCTTCCCCTCTCTCCCACCACTCTTCCCCTCTCTCCCACCACTCTTCCCCTCTCTCCCACCACTCTTTCCCTCTCCTCTCGAAGGAGTCAGCCAGAAGTTTACTGCCACCATTACTGTCTGTCTCCATTACTCTGACATGTGGGAGGAGATGGATCATTTTGGTTGTTCCCAGAATCAACACACAGTAAAGAGAGTATGGGAAGGATATTAAAAAGAATATTATGACCCATTGTTCCAAAAACCCTTACATGCTCCTTAAATTAGCCGTAGTCATGGTAGACAGTAGTCATAATGGCCGATTCAAACTTGTATATGTCTCTGTTTTCCTCCTTAACTCGGCAGAGTGCTGAAACAGCGTCTGATTCCTTTGTTATGGATTCAGAAGTCTAAGAAATTGTATCAGCCATTATAATGACCGCTCATCACAAAATCTAAATGGAACCTGTATCAAAGTTCTTCCTTACAGTAAAAAGGTAATAAAATCATGGCTAGTTTTCAATGATACATGAGAGTTTTACTGAAATCTTTGGTATTGATTTTTAAAATGCTGCTTTTTGGCATGATCTCTGGAATATAGCTTTTTTGATTCCCTCTCTCTCTTTCTAAGGGTTTTAATTTGAATAGCTCACATTAGTTCTAATGGTGTTGCAGTGCTTGACTAAAGGCTGAGGCTAAACTCTATGCATGACAGGACAGAGTGTTGATAGAACTGTGATGTTTGGATTATAATAGATGAGAGGTGTACAATCCAGGTCCATCTTTTACTAATTCATAAGATCAATGTCCTCAAATCTTCTCTAAATTGTTTTCAACGCAATCCAAAGAAAGGAATGTTATTTTGTCAAATGTTTTTTATCCCTTAGTAGTGGCCTAAAAATTGATAAAAACCTCTGCAGTCTTGATTCCCAGAAGGAATAGGAAAGCTAGCTGTACATGTCTCGTTCTACATCCTTGAATAAATATATCCATTTTAATCTATTTAGCATTGTTAATTTAAGAAACTACAGATTGAAATTAGGTTTCTGCTTTGAATGTGATCCCGCAAGTTCTTGTGGTAATTGGGGCCAATCTCGAGGGGAAATGGTCAGGTCTCGTATTAATAATACGGCCAAAATCAGGAATCAAATTTGAATTTGTGATTTAGCAGCAAATTACCAATGCTAATTAGATGACATGAAATGAATATCTGAATTCAAGGATAGAGAACAAAACATAAAATTGTAGTGAGAAAATATTTGTGAAAGATTTATTAACTAAATAAACTAAAGTAAAAAAAGTTATAAAATAACAATAATGAGGCTATATACAGGGGGTACCGGTACCGAGTCAATGTGTGGGGGTACGGGTTAGTCGAGGTAATTGATATGTAAATGTAGGTAGAGGTAAAGTGACTAGGCATAGATAGTTAACAGTGAGTAGTAGCAGCGTAAAAATGGGGTCAATACAAATAGTCTGGGTAGACATTTGATTAACTGTTCAGCAGTCTTATGGCTAGGGGGTAGAAGCTGTTAACTTCGGGATCTGTGTCCCATCCACGGGACGGTTGAGCTAACGTAGGCTAATGCAATTAGCATGAGGTTGTAAGTAACAAGAACATTTCCCAGGACTTAGACATATCTGATATTGGCAGAAAGCTTCAATTCTTGTTCATCGAACTGCGCTGTCCAATTTACAGTAGCTATTACAGTGAAATAATACCATGCTATTGTTTGAGGAGAGTGCACAATTTTGAACATAAAAAGTTGTGGATTATCTTTTACCAGATCGATTGTGTTGTATTCTCCTACATTCCTTTCACATTTCCACAAACTTCAAAGTGATTTCTTTCAAATGGTACCAAGAATATGCATATCCTTGCTTCAAGGCCTGAGCTACAGACAGTTAGAATTGGGTATGTTATTTTAGGCGAAAATTTAACAAAGGGGTGGATCTTTAAGAGGTCTTTTGGACCTAGATTTGGCACTCCGGTACCGCTTGCCATGCGGTAGCAGAGAGAACAGTCTATGACTTGGGCAGATGGAGTCTTTCACCATTTTTTAGGGCCTTCTTCTGACACTATCTGGTGTAAAGGTCCTGGAATAAAGGAAGCTTGGCCCCAGTGATGTACTGGGCCATACGCACTACCCTCTGTAGCACTGGGCCGTACGCACTACCCTCTGTAGCGCCTTGCGGTCTGATTGTTTTCAGTATTTTTCAGTCTCCTGAGGGGTAATAGGCGTCGTTGTGCCCTTTTCACGACAGTCTTTGTTTGTTTGTACCATGATAGTTTGTTGGTGATGCGGACACCAAGGAACTTGAAGTTCTCGACCCGCTACACTAGAGCCTTGTCGATGTGATGTGGGCATGCTCGCTCCTCCTTTACCTGTAGTCCACAATCAGCTCCTTTGTGTTGATCACGTTGAGAGAGAGGTTGTTATCCTGGCACCACACTGCCAGGTCTCTGACCTCCCTATAGGCTGTCTCATCATTGTCGGTTATCAGGCTTACCATCGTTGTGTCATCTGCAAACTGAATGATGGCGTTGGAGTCATGCTTGGCCACGCAGTCGTGAGTGAACAGGGAGTACAGGAAGGGACTAAGCAAGTACCCCTGAGAGGCCCCCGTGTTGAGGATCAGCATGGCAGATGTGTTGTTTCCTACCCTTACCACCTGAGGGCAGCCTGTCAGGAAGTCCAGGATCCAGTTGCAGAGGAAGGTGTTTAGTCCCAAGATCCTTAGCTTATTGATGAGCTTTGAGGGGTGTGGTGTTGAACGCTGAGCTGTAGTCAATGAATAGCATTCTCTCATAGGTGTTCCTTTTGTCCAGGTGGGTAAGGGCAGTGTGGAGTGAAATAGATATTGTATCATCTGTGGATCTGTTGGGGTGATATGCAAATTGAAGTGGGTTTAGGGTTTTTGGGATGATGGTGTTGATGTGAGCCATGGTGTTGATGTGAGCTTTCAAAGCACTTCATGCCTACAGACTTGAGTGCTATATGGGTCGGTAGTCATTTAGGCAGGTTACCTTGGTGTTGTTGGGAAAAGGGACTATGGTGGTTTGCTTGAAATAAATCAAATCATATAAAAAAAATTTGGTCACATACACACATTTAGCAGAAGGTATTGTGGGTGTAGCAAAATGCTTGTGTTCCTAGCTTCAACAGTGCAGTAATATCTAACAATTCACAACTACACACAAATCTAAAAGTAAAAGAATGGAATAATGAAATATATAAATAGTATAAAATATAAAAGCCTCTAAGGCCTTCTTAATGATAGTGGGGTGAACAGGCCGTGGCTCGGGTGGTTGATGTCCTTGATGATCTTTTTGGCCTTCCTGTGACATTGGGTGGTGTAGGTGCCCTGGAGGGCAGGCAGTGTGCCCCCGGAGACGCGTTGGGCAGACCGTACCACCCTCTGGAGAGTCCTGCGGTTGCAGATGGTGCAGTTTACGTACCAGGCAGCGATACAACCTGACAAGATGCTCTCAATTGTGCATCTGTAAAAGTTTATAATAGTCTTAGGGGCCAAGCCAAATTTCCTAAGCCTCCTCAGGTTAAAGAGGCGCTGTTGTGCCTTCTTCACCACACAGTCTGTGTGGGTGGACCATTTCAGATCATCGGTGATGTGTACTTCGGGAAATTTGAATCTTTCCACCTTCTCTACAGCGGTCCCATTGATGTCGATAGGGCCGTGCTCCTTCTGCTGTTTCCTGAAGTTCACCATCAGCTCCTCTGTTGACTTTGAGGGAGAGGTTATTTTCCTGGCACCACTCTGCCAGGGTCCTCACATCCTCCTTGTAAGCTGTCTCGTCAATGTTGGTTCAGGTTTTCAGTTTAGTGTGAATGCTGCCATCTATCCATGGATTCTGGTTTGGGTAGGTTTTAATAGACACCATGGGAACAACATCCCCTATACACTTCCTGATAAACTCAGTCACCGTGTCCATGTAAATGTCAGTGTTATTATCTGAAGCTACCCGGAACATATCCCAGTCCGTGTGATCAAAGCAATCTTGAAGCATGGATTTCGATTGGTCAGACCAGGGTTGAATAGACCTTAGCATGGGCAGTTCCTGTTTGAGTTCCTCCTATAGGAAGGGAGGAGCAAAATGGAGTCGTGATCTGATTTGCCAAAGGGAGAGCGGGGGAGGGATTTGTAGGTGTCTTGAAAAGGCACGTAGCAGTGATCTAATGTTTTTCCTAAGCGAGTACTACAGGCAATGTGTTGATAGAACTTCGCTAGCACTTTCCTCAAATTTGCTTTGTTAAAATCCCGAGCTACAATACATGCGGCCTCAGGATATGTGGTTTCCAGTTTGCATAAACTCCAGTGTAGTTCCTTGAGGGCCATCGTGGTATTGGATTTAGGGGGAATATACACTGCTGTGACTAACCAAAGATAATTCTCTCTGGAGGTAATATGGTGGGTATTTGATTGTAGGTATTACAGACTCGGTCAAGGACAGGTTGAAAATGTCAGTGAAGACACTTGCCAGTTGCCGCATGCTCTGAGTACACGTCCTGGTAATCTGTCTGGTCCTGCGGCCTTGTGAATGTTGACCTGTTTAAAGGTCTTACTCACATCGGCTATGGAGCGCGTGATCACACAGTCGTCCGGAACAGCTCTTGCTCTAATGCATGCTTCAGTGTGGCTTGCCTCGAAAAGCACATAAAAGTCATTTTGTTCGTCTGGTAGGCACGTGTCACTGTGCAGCTCGTGGCTGGGCTTCCCTGTTTAATCCCTGCCACATCCGACGAGCATCAGAGCCGGTGCAGTAGCATTCAGTCTTAGTCCTGTATTGATGCTTTGCCTTGTTTGATTGTTCGTCGGAGGGCATTGCAGGATTTCTTATAAGCCTCCGGATAAGTGTACAGCTAGCTAAGGAGTTCACTTTTCAACCTATCATTTGACTGAATTTATGGGAATCAATATTGCAGATGATTTATGGATTTATGGAATATACAATTGAAGTCGTAAGTTTACATGCCCTTAGGTTGGAGCCATTAAAACTTGTTTTTCAATCACTCCACACATTTCTTCTTAAACAAACTATAGTTTTGGCAAGTCAGTTAGGACATCTACTTTGTGCAAGACACAATTAATTTTTCCAACAATTGTTTACCGACAGATTATTTCACTTATAATTCACTGTATCACAATTCCAGTGGGTCAGAAGTTTACATACACTAAGATGACTGTGCCTTTAAACAGCTTGGAAAATTCCAGAAAATGATGTCATGGCTTTAGAAGCTTCTGCTAATTGGCATAATTTGAGTCAATTGGAGGTGTACCTGTGGATGTATTTCAAGTCCTAACTTCAAACTCAGTGCCTCTTTGCTTGACATCATGGGGAAATCAAAAGAAGTCTGCCAAAATTGTAGACCTCCACAAGTCTGGTTCATCCTTGGGAGCAATTTCCAAATGCCTGAAGGTACCACATTCATCTGTACAAACAATAGTAAGCAAGTATAAACACATGGGACCACGCAGCCGTCATACCGCTCAGGAAGGAGACGCATTCTGTCTCTTAGAGATTAACATACATTGGTGCGAAAAGTGCAAATCAATCTCAGAACAACAGCACAGGACCTTGTGAAGATGCTGGAGGAAAAAGGTACAAATGTGTCTACATCCACAGTAAAACGAGTCCTATATCCACATAACCTGAAAGGCCGCTCAACAGGGAAGAAGCCACTGCTCCAAAACCGGCATAAAAAAGCCAGACTACGGTTTGCAACTGCACATGGGGACAAAGATTGCACTTTTTGTAGAAACGTCCTCTGGTCTGATGAAACAGAAATAGAACTGTTTGGCCATAATGACCATCATTATGTTTGGAGGAAAAAGGGGAAGGCTTGCAAGCCAAAGAACACCATCCCAACCGTGAAGCACGGGGGTATCAGCATCATGTTGTGGGGGTGCTTTGCTGCAGGAGGGCTAAGTGCACTTCACACAAAATAGATGGCTTCATGGGGAGGAAAATTATGTGGATATATTGAAACAATATCTTAAGACATCAGTTAAGTTAAGTTAAATCTTGGTCGCAAATGGGTCTTCCAAATGGACAATGACCCCAAGAATACTTCCAAAGTTGTGGCAAAATGGCTTAAGGACAACAAAGTCAAGGTATTGGAGTGGCCATCACAAAGCCCTGACCTCAATCCTATAGAGAATTTGTGGGCAGAACTGAAAAAGTGTGTGAGATCAAGGAGGTCCTACAAACCTGACTCAGTTACACCAGCTCTATCAGGAGGAATGGACCAAAATTTACCCAACTTATTGTGGGAAGCTTGTGGAAGGCTACCTAAAACGTTTGACCCAAGTGAAACAATTTAAAGTCAATGCTACCAAATACTAATTGAGTGTATGTTTTTTATTTTTTATTTTTTTATTTAACCTTTATTTAACCAGGTAGGCAAGTTGAGAACAAGTTCTCATTTACAATTGCGACCTGGCCAAGATAAAGCAAAGCAGTTCGACAGATAAAACGACACAGAGTTACACATGGAGTAAAAACAAACATACAGTCAATAATGCAGTATAAACAAGTCTATATACAATGTGAGCAAATGAGGTGAGAAGGGAGGTAAAGGCAAAAAGGCCATGATGGCAAAGTAAATACAATATAGCAAGTAAAATACTGGAATGGTAGTTTTGCAATGGAAGAATGTGCAAAGTAGAAATAAAAATAATGGGGTGCAAAGGAGCAAAATAAATAAATAAATTAAAATTAAATACAGTTGGGAAAGAGGTTGTTGTTTGGGCTAAATTATAGGTGGTCTATGTACAGGTGCAGTAATCTGTGAGCTGCTCTGACAGTTGGTGCTTAAAGCTAGTGAGGGAGATAAGTGTTTCCAGTTTCAGAGATTTTTGTAGTTCGTTCCAGTCATTGGCAGCAGAGAACTGGAAGGAGAGGCGGCCAAAGAAAGAATTGGTTTTGGGGGTGACTAGAGAGATATACCTGCTGGAGCGTGTGCTACAGGTGGGAGATGCTATGGTGACCAGCGAGCTGAGATAAGGGGGGACTTTACCTAGCAGGGTCTTGTAGATGACATGGAGCCAGTGGGTTTGGCGACGAGTATGAAGCGAGGGCCAGCCAACGAGAGCGTACAGGTCGCAATGGTGGGTAGTATATGGGGCTTTGGTGATAAAACGGATTGCACTGTGATAGACTGCATCCAATTTGTTGAGTAGGGTATTGGAGGCTATTTTGTAAATGACATCGCCAAAGTCGAGGATTGGTAGGATGGTCAGTTTTACAAGGGTATGTTTGGCAGCATGAGTGAAGGATGCTTTGTTGCGAAATAGGAAGCCAATTCTAGATTTAACTTTGGATTGGAGATGTTTGATATGGGTCTGGAAGGAGAGTTTACAGTCTAACCAGACACCTAAGTATTTGTAGTTGTCCACGTATTCTAAGTCAGAGCCGTCCAGAGTAGTGATGTTGGACAGGCGGGTAGGTGCAGGTAGCGATCGGTTGAAGAGCATGCATTTAGTTTTACTTGTATTTAAGAGCAGTTGGAGGCCATGGAAGGAGAGCTGTATGGCATTGAAGCTCGTCGGGAGGGTTGTTAACACAGTGTCCAAAGAATGGCCAGAAGTATACAGAATGGTGTCATCTGCGTAGAGGTGGATCATAGACTCACCAGCAGCAAGATCAACATCATTGATGTATACAGAGAAGAGAGTCGGCCCAAGAATTGAACCCTGTGGCACCCCCATAGAGACTGCCAGAGGCCCGGACAACAGACCATCAGGCCATCAATATTGTATGTAAACTTGTATGTAAACTTCTGACCTACTGGGAATGTGATGTAAGAAATAAAAGCTGAAATAAATAATTATCTCTACTATTATTCTGACATTTCACATTCTTAAAATAAAGTGGTGATCCTAACTGACGTAAGACAGGGAATTTTTACTAGGATTAAATGTCAGGAATTGTGAAAAACAATGAGTTTAAATGTATTTGGCTAAGGTGTCCGTAAACCTCCGACTTCAACTATATGCAGACATGGACACAACTTGAGGACACTCCCAAGGTATAACGTGTTTGACTAAATTTGAAATACCCCTTTACCTAGATTTGCCTTTGGCAAATTAGACATTTAGTAATAAACAAATATCTGAAAAATATTGGACACAAACGGGAATGATGACGAATACCAAGACTATAAATTCCAATTAGACAAACAGTGATGCTCACACACAATCATGTACATGTGATAATAACTCTATCTTCCCCAGATACCTCATCACGTCTTTGGTGAAACCACGAAAATGAATATCATATCAACACTATATACAGGTGTAGGATCTTCATTGGACACGTTATTTTGTCATAGCAAAAGAATACTGCAGCAATAGGATTTGAATGTTTAGTCCACAATGTTGCTTGATCGGTGGTTAGGCTATTAGCGGGACAAAAGTAGGCTACATGAAAAGTGCAATACTGTTATTGTGGGTTTTCACTAAATTTATGTAAATCATGAAGCTCATCTGCATTTAATGAAGTGCAGGAAAGTTCTCGGCAACAAAGAAGTGATCAAATGAAGATCCTACACCTGTAGTACAGTCTCTCAGTACAGTCTCTCTCTCAGACCACAGTAATTCAAGCAAACACACATCTCAGAACGTGTTCAGGAATGATTCTCATTAACCTCTAGGTTAATTCAGCATCTAAACTGAGCTGTCACCCCTCATTTTAACAGGTCACGATGGTCTCTAGTGTAATGCACCGTATGTATTGGGGGGTTCATAAAGTAGCTACCGGTATATGAGACAAGGAGAAAACATATTCGCCTTTCCTCTTCACGGCTGTTGCTTGTTTTATTGCTGTCGTCAGCAAACTTTTATCATAATCAAAGACCTTGCTACTTCGCTTTCACTTTACTTTTTGATTTCCTCTCACTCTCTCTCTCTCTCTCTCTCTATCGCTACCACTCTCTCTCCCCCTCTCTCTTTCTCTGTGAGTTATGTTTGTGGCAGTGTTGCCTCTCTGGTGTGCCCTGTTAACATGGTGGGGCTGTAGAGCAAAGATTTCCTGCTCTGCGCTGGCTGATTAGAATATGAAAGCGGAGCGCGGCTCAGACCACTAGTCCGCTCTGGCCTGGCAGTGTTAGCGGCTACCGCCTCTACCTCCTCTGCCTCTCTCTCTCTCTGACTCCCCTCCATGAATTAGGCATGAGGGGAAGCAGCCCGCTCAGCTCCGCTCCGTGCTCCATGCCGAGACTAATACAGGCCTGTTTACCGGCACTCTGGGGCTTTGCCTGGCTAGAGGAGAAAACAAATCTCTCATTAGGAGGGTTTTACATCTCCAAACACTACGGTCATCGTCAGAGACGGACGAGATTTTATGCTTTGATATTTATTCTCTTTTTTATTAGATTTTCCTAAGTAGTGATGGAGATGCTGGCCTTGGTTCTCTTCATGGGCTGAGTGAGTTATCAGACAAGTTATGGAAGGATAATGGTCAACTTATGCCGGGGGATGAGTATTATGTACAAAAATGGATGGAAATTGTATGTGATATTCTACAGCTATGCATCCTGATGTACAGTGATGAACTGTGTATTGTATAGGTCACTAAACCACAGTAATAAAAGGAATGTATTGGATTGGTGTGTGGGGTCACACTCAGACACACGCACGCATGCATGTGTTTGTGCAGAAGTGTGTGTGTGCTTTATTTGTGGTGATACTGTTTTAATGTGACACTGTATGAGTGGCCTTTGATAAATGTATCTCATTTTCAATCTCATATTTTGACTTGCAAATGAGAGCGAGCAGACCCGGCAAATCCACAATCAAAGTCGAAAGATGAATACGAGGGTACACGTTATATACCTACGGTAATTCACACACGCTAGGTGTGACAAGTACAGTGGATCTACTCAGCCAGAATGGAATAATGCAGTGTGGAATAGATTATTACATTCCTGGAGGATTTTCAAAAAGTTCAAGTTTGCTATTCAACTTTTTGTGTCATTCTAGTTTTTTTGTTCTTTGTCGTTAAATAACAAGTATGGAATTGATTATTTTAAAAGGTAATGCACAGAAATGTTATCGATGTCCACCACAACTTGAATGAGTCATTTCCAGTGTCATTCTCATATTTACATTGGCTAAATGGACTACAGTCCTTCATTCAAAAGGCCCACTTCCCTTATCATCAGCTCATTTATTACAGGGACGACGTGTAAGTGTTCTCTCCTCTCCTATCCCTCCACTTTCCCTCTCCCCCTTTCACACATTCACTCACTCTCTCACTCAGGCTGTGAGATAGAATTACAGCAGTGAGTGAATTGTACGTTTCCGCAGTGCTGGATCATTCAAACCACAATGCCAGGCTTTAGTAACTGTAGAGCGCCTGTTGACCCCTCCTTAATAGATCTCCTAGTCTGAGGTTTGGTCGCTGTGACTTGTGCAAGCTATTTCCAGGAGACTTTCACGGTTCTGATACTGAAGGCTAATGTGTCTGACCACTGGCGGTCTTGTCAAGAAGAGCTCACACTCACACCAACTCACAACCACACAGACTTTAAACCTTGACCAAACCTTGCTGACCATCAGTAGACAACTTTCAGGTGTCAAAGCAAAGTAAGTTCTGCCAGAAAGCCATGTCTGTGCCTATTAGTCAAGTTAAGGATTGTGGTGGAGCTCTGAGCTTACTGGAAATCCCTGTACTTTCCTGCTTTTGTCAACCATCAAGTTGGGAAATGGCTAATGTGCTAAAAGTGTGGGGTGGTAAAAATGACTGTTAGACAATCAAGGCATTCAAGCATCCCTCCATTCTTTTAGAGTGTGGTTGTTTTTCATCTGATGCAGTAACCATAGCAGCCTCTTTCTCTCCCTCTCCTGCCCATATTGAGTCTCTAAGAGAGAGTGACAGAGAGAGAAAGCAAGAGACGGAGAGATGGAGCGATAAAGAGAGAGAGAATAACTGTGTCCTCCTTCTCTTCTCTGAGCCCTAGAGTAATTAGTGTAGGAGAGGCTGCAGTAATCAATAGTCCACTTGTTGACCATAGTGAGGGGCCCTTGTGTAGAGTGTAACAGAGTGCTGGATCGGCCCCGCAGAGTGGAGTGCTCTTTGTGTCTGAGAGAGAGGTTAGGGAGGGCCCGATGAGGAGATTGTCTCTCTGTGTGACACAGGGCAACAGGTTCATGTCCATTATGAAATAGGGAAGAGAGGATATAGAAAGGACAGTTGATGTCCTTGTGATAGACTGAGAGACCATAATGTACCCCATCAAGTCCAGGAAGAAGAATCATCTCCTGTTTTGTCTTTATTTCCTTTTATTCAAACTATAAGAGTGGAGAGAATTAACATGCTGAAGATCTACATTTTCAAATAAGCAATACAAAAAGTACACTGATGGCAAAGTCCCTACCCTATGTATTACTGCTTCTATAACTCTGGCAGAGAAATTAAGAATTAAAAGGGTACAAATATTTATCTTTCTACTTCTCCTATGTACGTAATGTACAAATGAGCATTCCACTTTCAATTTACCTTTACAATAACGTCAATTTCTTTTTTTCTTCTTTGGTGAGTGTTGGAGTGATGTAAAAATGACCTTTATTTTGGAGGTAATTGTGATGCCCTGAGCAAATGTCCGATTGCAATCTCTCTCTCTCTCTCTCTCTCTCTCTCTCTCTCTCTCTCTCTCTCTCTCTCTCTCTCTCTCTCTCTCTCTCTCTCTCTCTCTCTCTCTGTGGAGAGTTGCTGATTCAGCAAGGTTTCCTCCTGCTCCTCAACACAGAAAGGTCCTCTCCTTTCCCTTCCTTCCCAAGGTGTCCTCTGGGCTGAGGCCCCCTTCCTTTCAAGGCTCCCTCTTATAATGGAATCATTTCATACACTTCCCAAACGGATCTAGTGAAGGCAGCCTTGCAGCCCAGCTCTAATTCCAGCCTTATAAAGATCCCTCTCTGCCTCTCATTTCACAAGTCTTCCAGCAGAGATGAAGCTCCTACTCGATCAGATATGTCACTCCTCCCCTTCCCCTCTTCCTCTCACACAAAAGTACTCACTCACTCACAAGACCTAGGTGAGAGGAAAAGAGAGCGAGAGAATCAGTTTAATTGCTATTCATGTGCAGGGGGGAAAGAAAAAGATGGAAACGGCTGGTGCACTTCACACGCCGGAGTGGAGGATGTGTGTTCCTTTTCTCTTTTCTGACAACTACAAAATCATGTTTCTTTCTTTAGAGAGGTGAACTGCAGCTGTATTCAGAGGGAGGGATACTGTACGTACGGGAGAGAGGAAGGTCATTTCATCTCTAATATCTGTTAAGTGTCGGGTTGAGCTCTCAGATGTGTACGAGACCCCGGCTCTGGGGCTAAACAAACAGGAGGGAGCTAGTTAGTGTAATGGAACAGCGGGTGTGTTTGTGTGTTCTGGCCTCAGGGTGTTAGAGGAGGATAATGAAGAGGTTAGAATAGTGAATGAGGTTGGAGCTTGACAGCTTCAGCTACCAGACATCTGCCAGCGTTTTACATACTGTACAGAAATGTCACAGGATAGCTGAGTGAGTTACTTAACACCAGTGGTTGTTCATTGAATCATTATTCTATTGCAGACAAGAGACACGTTTAGCCCTGTGTAATGTGTGCATCTTACACTTTTCTACCTTGAAGTGATGATTCTAATCTAACACTGTGAATACAAGATAACTTGATGAGTCTCAAAATGTGTGTCTCAATCTGACATTTTTTCCTTTTGATGCAAACTGATTTCAACATTTTTTTGACCGTTGACCCTATCCTTGAACTTGACTCTCTCTGTAATTGAGAGGCAGTAGTCTCACGCCAGTCTCATTGAAATGTTGTGTCATTGTGTCTATCGTCCTTCCTGGTTCTTTGTGCTGTGGACAGGGGACTTCCCCCAGATGTGGAGGCTAGTGTGTCTAAACCGTTGAGTTCTTTCACAATATCCACCTCAACCTCTCACAAGCCTTTTGATCAAAGCTGAAGCAGACTGACAACAAACCCTGTGTCCATGGCCCTGTCATTGTGGTAGTAAAAATACCCTACTAGGGCCTTTTTTGTGAGGATATTTATAGCCTTATGTTGTGTGAAATGTATTTTTTGAACTGAACGAGCATGACAACTTTTTAATATTTTTGACCACTTGTCACGACTTCCGCCGAAGTCGGTCCCTCTCCTTGTTCGGGCGGCGTTCGGCGGTCGATGTCACCGACCTTCTAGCCACCGCCGATCCACTTTTTTATTTTCCATTTGTTCTGTCTTTGTCTTATCACACCTGGCTTCACTCACCAATCACTTGTTTATTATTTAACCCTCTGTTCCCCATGTTGTGTTTGTGAGTGATTGTTATGCATGGGCACTGTTGTTTTGGACCGTGTTTTTGGCACTTGTATGTGTTATGTGCTGTCATTTGGTAACCGGTATTAAAGTGCGCCTGTTTACTATACTCCGCTCTCCTGCACTTGACTTCGCCTTCCATATGCACACATTACACCACTGGAGAATTTTCGCAAATTTATATAGTAGTAATGCATTTTTGTCTACAAATCACATTTGCTGTAACTTAAACACGTATTCAATATATAGTCATTTTCATGATGAATTGTTAGGCTACATGTTAATTCTCGTCTTCAGTCTCTCATAAACCTACTCCTTTTCTGCTTGTATGTATGGTACTGTTTATAATGCCCAAAGTGATAACAGATTTTCTCAATTGAGAAAGTGAAAAAATAAACACCACACACGCACACAAAATTCTCTTTTTGTCTGTGTTTTTTTCTGTAAAATTCAATTATCTCCATTGAAGTCACGGCTACAAATGTCTTGTCGTGAGGAGGGGGATATTTCCATAGCGTCTAGTTCATTTCACTAGCGTGTACCGCATACACCTGAAGCCTCCCGCTCTGAAATCCTCTGTTGTCTTTTATTGTGTCACTATTTCATTTCATTTGAAATCCCAAAGCCCTGTCTTCTCTCACAATGGACATGCAAATGACAGCAATCCTGCCAAGAAATTCAAAGTGCCTCGCTTTATACAAAAATACTGTTAAACATATCCCTTTGAGGGGGAAATACACTTCCCTTCTCAACTCAACACCTATAAATAATTGAGTCAATGTGAGAATTCAACTGGAATCATTTTGTATGCGGTACATGTATGTTTTTTGGGGAAAGAAGTTCAACTACAATATTTGACTGATGTCGAGTTGTGAGAATATCGTTAGCGAATGTATATATATGTATTTTCTTTTGTATCTTGACGGTCAAACCCTCCCACACTTTGAGTTACCTCAACAGCCGCAACCGCAGTGCGATCTATAACGTCTGGCAGGCCTAGGATTCCCATGGTGATGCGAAGGGGCAATTTTGATTTATTTATTTATTTATGTTTCTGCTCGGTCACCAATAATTGTGAAACTTCAGCTAGTTTGTCTGCACTGGACACTGAAGCTGGCCAGGCATCTCCTTTCCCCCCAGGTTTGAATGTGCTGTGTACTTTGATAATAAATGGAGAGAGCTCAGGTGACCAGACTCTGCAGGAACACACAGGTAATGGAGAGGTGATACACTGATACAGAAACACCCACTATCTGATCCTAAAATGTTCAAACGTACTTTTGGGAAGGAACGTGTTACCCAATCTGTTGTATTCATTCTGTAATTGCGGTGTCACAGTCACTGTACTGGGGTCTCGTATTCCGACACATTATTTAGCCACTAGGGCCAGGGGAGTCTAGGGTTATTTTTGTCTGGTAGCTCATCCAAGGACAAAGAGTCAAAATTGTGATGATTGTGGTGCTGAAGTGAAATAGGGCTTAAACCCCACCATGGGTTGGGACGGTGAAACAGCAGTTAACATTTGATCAGTGGTGGGGCATAAGTAATGTAATCTGAATATCTAAGACGCTTTTTTTGCTATTTTCACAGGGCTGCAAATAACCCAGATCATTTTTAATAACATTCTTTTATCATAAGTAACCTAGATCATTAAGCCAGAAATATCTTCTGTGGAGTTGATTGTCGGAGGCATAGCCAGAACATTGTTTTCCAGACCAATTTCCCTCGGATTTCAGTGCACTACTAAATGTTGAATCCGTACAAACAAAACAACAGGGAAAATCCTGCTTTGCTTGTGTTTGTTTGTTGTATTTGGAGTTTGCACACAGATTAAACATGGTAAATGAATCTGTTAATTAAAGAGGTGTGTGTGAATATAGGCGTTGCTTTATTCACTTGTTTGTCTCAGATGAAAGGAGCAGATTTTGTATTGCACAGGCAGAAGGAGTGGGATCTTCCTCTGTGCAACATAGCTGCATGTTTACAATGCTCTCCCAAGGGGTTCCCCCTCTCTGTTGTTCTTCAGCCCATTTGCAAGAGGAGAATTAAAATAGCCCACCACCAGCAAACAGCTCAGGAAAAAACGAATCCATGGACACACATTGAATATTGTCTATGGCTAGAACCACTGAGCTTTGGTTTAGGCCTGTTGGGATACTGGGATACATACTAACTAACAGAGTTAACACACACACACACACACACACACTTCACATGTCAAAACAATGAAATGTTACACAGGTACCTTTTCAATACAGTGGGTATTACAGCCTTTTAATTGTGTCAGTTTCATAACACTAATTCAGGGTAATCAAGCAAACAGGCACTGGCACACCCATCCTCCTGCATAACAGTGTCTTCCCACTGTATTCTATAGCCGTCAGAAAGGAGATGGATCACATTCAATGGCAGTAGGCCTACACACATGTCGATTACACCTACAGTTGAAGTCGGAAGTTTACATACATGTAGATTGGAGTCATTAAAACTCGTTTTTCAACCCCTCCACAAATTTCTTGTAAACAAACGATAGTTTTGGCAAGTCAGTTAGGGCCTCTACTTTGTGCATGACACAAGTCATTTTTCCAACAATTATTTACAGACAGATTATTTCACTTATAAATCATTGTATCACAATTCCAGTGGGTCAGAAGATGACGTACACTAAATAGACTATGCCTGACTTCTTGACGCTACCCATCCCTGTAGCGGGATAATTGTCATCAACAACCGCTGAATTGCATAGCGCCACATTCAAATAATATTTCTACAAATATTTATATTCATGAAATCACAAGTGCAATATTGCAAAACACAGCTTAGCCTTTTGTTAATCCACCCGTCATCTCAGATTTGGAAAATATGCCGTACAGCGAAAGCAATCCAAGCGTTTGTGTAAGTTTATCGATCGCTCGAAAAAACATTATGTACACTTAGCATCAAGTAGCTTGGTCACGAAAATCAGAAAAGCAATCAAATTAATTGTTTACCTTTGATGATCTTCGGATGTTTTCACCCATGGGACTCCCAGTTACACAACAAATGTTCCTTTTGTTCCATAAAGATAATTTTTATATCCAAAATACCTCCGTTTGTTTGGTGAGTTATGTTCAGAAATCCACAGGAAAGAGCGGTCACGACAAAGCAGACAAATTCCAAATAATATCCATAATGTCCACAGAAACATGTCAAACGTTTTTTATAATCAATCCTCATGTAGTTTTTAAAATATATAATCGATAATATATCAACCAAAACACCTGACGAGATGTTATCTTTCTCGCTCATTTTCAAAATAAAAGCCTGAAACTATGTCTAAAGACTGTTGACACCTTGAGGAAGCGATAGGATAATTAATCTGGTTGATATCCCTTTAAACTGAGCGAAGGCAGGCTATGGAATATGGAGCTTTCAAAATAGAAGCCACTTCCTAGTTTGATTTTCCTCAGGTTTCGCCTGCAATATCAGTTCTGTTATACTCACAGACAATATTTTGACAGTTTTGGAAGCTTTAGAGTGTTTTCTACCCTAATCTGTCAATTATATATTTTAGCATCTGGTCCTGAGAAATAGGCCATTTACTTTGGGAACATTATTTTTCCAAACATAAAAATAGTGCCCCCTAGCTTCAAAAGGTTAAAACAGCTTGGAAAATGGCTTTAGAAGCTGGTGATAATCTAATTGACATCATTTGAGTCAATTGGAGGTGTACCTGTGGATGCATTTCAACGCCTACCTTCAACCTCAGTGCCTCTTTGCTTGACATCATGGGAAAATCAAAATAAATCAGCCTCAGAAAATACCTCAGAAAAAGAATTGTAGACCTCCACAAGTCTGGTTCATCCTTGGGAGTCATTTTCAAACACCTAAAGGTACCACGTTCATCTGTACAAACAATAGTATGCAAGTATAAATACCATGGGACCACGCAGCCGTCACACTGCTCAGGAAGGAGACGTGTTCTTTCTCCTAGAGATGAATGTACATTGGTGCGAAAGGTGCAAATCAATCCCAGAACAACAGCAAAGGACCTTGTGAAGATGCTGGAGGAAACAGGTACAAAAGTATCTATATCCACAGTAAAACGAGTCCTATATCCACATAACCTGAAAGGCCGCTCAGCAAGGAAGAAGCCACTGCTCCAAAATCGCCATAAAAAAGCCAGACTACGGTTTCCAACTGCACATGGGGACAAAGATTGTACTTTTTGGAGAAATGTCCTCTGGTCTGATGAAACAAAAATAGAACTGTTTGGCCATAATGACCATCGTTATGTTTGGAGGAAAAAGGGGGAGGCTTGCAAGCCGAAGAACACCATCCCAAACGTGAAGCACGGGGGTGGCAGCATCATGTTGTAGGGTGCTTTGCTGCAGGAGGGACTGGTGGACTTCACAAAATAGAAGGCATCATGAGGGAGGGAAAGTACATGGATACAGTGCCTTGCGAAAGTATTCGGCCCCCTTGAACTTTGCGACCTTTTGCCACATTTCAGGCTTCAAACATAAAGATATAAACTGTATTTTTTTGTGAAGAATCAACAACAAGTGGGACACAATCATGAAGTGGAATGACATTTATTGGATATTTCAAACCTTTTTAACAAATCAAAAACTGAAAAAGTGGGCGTGCAAAATTATTCAGCCCCCTTAAGTTAATACTTTGTAGCGCCACCTTTTGCTGCAATTACAGCTGTAAGTCGCTTGGGGTATGTCTCTATCAGTTTTGCACATCGAGAGACTGAAATTTTTTCCCATTCCTCCTTGCAAAACAGCTCGAGCTCAGTGAGGTTGGATGGAGAGCATATACTAGGATTACAGTTTTTTACGATTGCTTACACACTAAAATGTAACTTTTCCCACAATTAGCAAAACCTTACACTCAAGGAGCAAAACACTAGGCTAGATTTGCACAACTGTAAGCACATTGTCAGCTTCACACTATTTGCAAAACTTTACACACAGTGATTTGCAAAACTCTAAACACACTTGTATACATCAGACACAGAAGTATATCATGATGTCACCTCCTTGCAATTCCAAAGCACTGACTGTCAAATTACCACACCTATGAGCCAATCTGTTAAACACAGCCATCAGGTGCAAACACATGATTGCTAAATTGTAGACACACCAATCAGGTTAAAGCACTATAAAAATGCAGCAGGTAGGCATCTGCCTTCAACCAAAATTTGGAAGGAGTCAGAAGAAGAGTGCGGGTGAGAGGAGGAGTACACAGAGGAGGAGAAGGAGGAAGAGGAAGAGTGGATGAGAGGAGGAGTACACAGAGGAGGAGAAGGAGGTAGAGGAAGAGGCAGAGGCCGAGCCAGAGGTCGAGGAAGACCTGAAGCAGGAGGAGAACGTGCACAAAGAAGAGGACCAAACTTATCAAATGACATTTGTGCAACACTAGTGGACCATGTTGTGAACCACAGATTGACGCTGACAGAGGCTGGACTGAGAGTTCAGCCAAATCTTAGCAGAAATACAGTGGCATCTGTCATAAGGACTTTTCGACAGGAAAACAGGGAAAAGATCTGTCTACAGTTACAGTAATCAGCAGCTTATTGTATGCACCATATCAGCACTTCTGATACCCCTTCCTGTGACATTGTACAGTAAGTTACATGTATTATTCTCTACATAGGATTGAGGGTCGGGAACGACAAGGAGGAAGGGGGCCCATATTCACACAAGAACAAGGGAGAGAGATAATAAACATGGTTTTGGCCAATAATGCTATCAGGCTCAGAGAACTACAAGCCAACATTATCGGTGACCATGCCATTTTCAATAATGTCCATCAGGTCTCTCAGTCAACACTGGCACGCATCCTGAAAAGACATCAGGTTCAAATGAAACAACTTTATCGAGTGCCTTTTGAGCGGAATTCAGAGAGGGTCAAACGGCTGCGGCATGAGTATGTGGAGGTTTGTATTGTTCACTTTAGCACTGTGATGATGCATACTGCACACATGACTTCTTTACATTGACTGTATACTAGACCTATCCTGAACTACACAATCTTGTCTTTCACTGTATTTCAGGGAGTTTTGCAGATGGATGCTGAGGAAATCCTGCATGAATTCATATATATTGATGAGGCAGGGTTCAACCTCACAAAAGCAAGAAGGAGAGGCAGAAATATCATTGGCCACAGGGCTATAATCAATGTCCCAGGGCAACGTGGGGGTAACATCACCCTTTGCACTGCCATTTCACAGCATGGGGTTGTCCTCTGTCATGCCAAAATGGGCCCTTACAACACACCTCACATTCTCGCATTTTTGGACCGATTGCACCACATCGTCACAGCAGGTAATGAAATGCAACAGATGCAATACACAATGTGTACAATGTGTCATTCCACCGCTCTGCTTTGGTCCAGAACTGGTTTCAACACCCTCCACAGTTGACAGTACTATACCTTCCACCATACTCTCCGTTTCTAAACCCTATTGAATAGTTTTTCTCTGCATGGCGGTGGAAGGTTTACGACCTCCAGCCCCAGGCTCAGGTACCCCTCATTCAGGCCATGGAGGACCCCTGTGACCAAGTCGACGCCGCAGCTGTGCAAGGATGGATTCGACATTCAAGACGGTTCTTCCCGCGTTGTCTTGCTAATGACGATATTGCTTGTGATGTTGATGAAATTCTCTGGCCAGATCCAGCAAGGCGAAGAGATAATGTTTAGTCTGTTTGGCCCTGTCCGGGGGTGTCCTCGGATGGGGCCACAGTGTCTCCTGACCCCTCCTGTCTCAGCCTCCAGTATTTATGCTGCAGTAGTTTATGTGTCGGGGGGCTGGGGTCAGTTTGTTATATCTGGAGTACTTCTCCTGTCCTATTCGGTGTCCTGTGTGAATCTAAGTGTGCGTTCTCTAATTCTCTCCTTCTCTCTTTCTTTCTCTCTCTCGGAGGACCTGAGCCCTAGGACCATGCCCCAGGACTACCTGACATGATGACTCCTTGCTGTCCCCAGTCCACCTGGCCATGCTGCTGTTCCAGTTTCAACTGACCTGAGCCCTAGGACCATGCCCCAGGACTACCTGACATGATGACTCCTTGCTGTCCCCAGTCTACCTGGCCATGCTGCTGCTCCAGTTTCAACTTCCACCTGACTGTGCTGCTGCTCTAGTTTCAACTGTTCTGCCTTATTATTATTCGACCATGCTGGTCATTTATGAACATTGAACATCTTGACCATGTTCTGTTATAATCTCCACCCGGCACAGCCAGAAGAGGACTGGCCACCCCACATAGCCTGGTTCCTCTCTAGGTTTCTTCCTAGGTATTGGCCTTTCTAGGGAGTTTTTCCTAGCCACCGTGCTTCTCCACCTGCATTGCTTGCTGTTTGGGGTTTTAGGCTGGGTTTCTGTACAGCACTTTGAGATATCAGCTGATGTACGAAGGGCTATATAAATAAATTTGATTTGATTTGATGATTTGATTTAGTATGTTTCCTGTAGTATTTTCTGTACAATATTGTCAGTTTTTTTCAGATTATTTTTTATGTTTGTTGTTGTTGTTGTTGTTATGTACTGTAATTGTAACCTGTACTGGATACAGTAGTTTACATTTGTCTGTTTGCCGAGCTAACAGTGTTATACACACTACTGTAGTAGCATGACAACGGGACATGTTTTGTTGTGATTCTCAATGTTGACATGTTGACTGATTTGGGTATATGGAGAGAAATAAATGTTTTCCTCAGTCTGCAGCATTGGTCTTGTGTTGTGTTTGTATAGTTGCACTTTCTCTGTGTACTTCTTTTACAGCACTCTAATCCCTGACAATTAGACTTGCTAAAAGTGTTTTAGGTTAGCAACAGCAGTGTGTAACTGGTTCAAAAAGATTGAAGTCATATGAAATGTGTGTTTCGTATGGTAACAAAATATTATTTTTATGAAGTCGTGTATAGTTTTGACAAAAGTGTTCCATTTTGCAAATGATCTGAAGTGTTGTGCTACTTTGGTGTAGGGTTGTGCTAATTGTGTGTAGTGTTTTGACAAACCGGCCCTGTTTTCAAAATTGTGCTTAAACAATAAAAAAAAAACTAAATGTCAGTAATTTAGAAAAATGAGTTTAAATGTAGTTGGCTAAAGTGTAAACTTCCGACTTCAACTCTATGCATCAAAAAATAAGGACACGGTGATGAAAGATTACAGGGGACTCAGCTACAGTGGGTTTACAGTGTCATACAGTCGTTGGCCCCACATAAAGAGACATGGCATTTTAAATTCTTGAATAAAGATGAAAAGAGATTGAAATAGTGTGTTAAATGAGCTTCCCCTGGAATACGACAAATTATGCTCTGTGAGGCTGAGAGAGTGACCTTTGTAATCAAAGCATATGATAATTACAGGGATAGTATTAGACGTGGGGGAGTATGTTCTACAGCAGCACCATCGAGGGCATCTTGACCGGTTGCTTCAACCCCTGAAATTTCAACTACTCAGCATCTGTAAGGCGCTACAGAGGGTAGTGCGAACGGCCCAGTACATCACTGGGGCCAAGCTTCCTGCCATCAAGGACCTGCCATCCAGGACAGTGTCAGAGGAAAGCCCATAAAATTGTCAGAGACTCCAGTCACCCAAGTTATAGACTATTTTCTCTGCTACTGCACGGCAAGTGGCACCGGAGCGCCAAGTCTAGGACCTAAAGGCTCCTCAACAGCTTCTACCCCCAAGCCATAAGACTGCTGAACAATTCATAAAAATTTGCCACAGGACAATTTACACTGCCCCCCCCCCCCTCTTGTGAACTGCTGCTACTCTCTGTTCGTTTGTTACCTATACATAGTCACTTCTCCCCCACCTACATGTACAAATTACCTCAACTAGCCTGTACCCCTGCACACTGACTCGATACCGGTGCCCCCTGTATGTAGCCTCGTTATTGTTATTCTTACTTTTTATTCTTACTTTTTATTTTAGTCTACCTGGTAAATATTTTCTTCTTCTTGAACTGCACTGTTGGTTAAGGGCTTGTAAGTAAGCATTTCACGGTAAAGTCTACACTTGTTGTATTCGGCGCATGTGGCAAATACACTTT